>NC_089863.1:9839356-9926856 GCF_036373705.1 Amia ocellicauda
GCATAACATTAATTTTAAGGTGGCACTAAAGTGACAGAAATGCGGTGAAGCCCAGCTAAATCTGCTATTTTGTACAGGCCTGCATTTTTAAACTACTTAATGGCTTTGTTTCCGTATGTGTGTACATCTGTGACACTCACTTTTTAAAATGAGTTTATTATGTATTCATTATTAGTGTGGTCATACCAGTTAACTGTTTTTAAAGCTTTGTATTATTACTCTGCACTTAAAATATAAATTACTGCCCTCCTCTCCAAGCAAATAAACCAACAGATTCCATTTAAAACAGTAAGTCTGATATTATTATTATTATTATTATTATTATTATTATTATTATTATGATGTCAAAATAAGGTGTTTGAGTCTGGTGATGACGTGCGAGTTGATGCCCGATGACGAGTCATGTTTGATGACGTCATCAGATGCCTGCTGATGTGCGGTGAAATTATTGATGACGTCATTAGCCACTCGTTTTCCAGTCTCTCAGACACGCAGTTATGAGAACAAGTAAAGAGAAATATTGTATTAATTTATTGTACTATGAAGATTTCCCCACACAGGGCACTGTTGAATTGTCCTGATATTTACGAGACAGTAAATAATGACCAGATGCTAAGTGTACAGTGCACTGGATTCATTTCTCGTAATAAAATGAGCTAGTGACTAGTCTTTTGTGTAGCTAAAACCCTACTGTACATGCATACATAGGAAGGAACTAACGCTCTTATGTTTGTTTTTATTTTAATGTATTTAAGTATTATTATTATTATTATTATTATTATTATTATTATTATTATTATTATTATTTTAAAGTATTGTAGCCTTCACTATAGTTGCATCCGCTAATTAAATCGCTCGCAATAAAGGCTAATCACCGCGCTGGCCGGGCAGGGTTTGTCATTGTGATTCATTGTGACGTCCAGCGACGGGGGGCGAGCGGGGTCCGTCGTCTGCAAACGCGATTCATATTTCTGTAATCGCGCCCGTATCTCTGGCATAACCGGCTGTCACTCTCGGCTACTGTACGAGCCACCTGTTGCCCGCATCGCGATCCCGCTCACATCGGCTATGATTCATAAGTGCATTATGATTATTGTTATGATGATGATGATGATGATGATTACTGTAAGCAACGCAGGTATGCTCGGTACTCACCCACACGGTCGTGCCGCTGTCGCCGTCGGTCCGAGTCCGTGATCCGCTTAGCAAGCCCGCACACTCACCCGGGCAGTGCAGACCGCTGCTCCACGGCCGGCATTTCCACACAGACAGGGAGGAGAAAACAACCCGATATTCGCAGTCGGCTGTAGGGTATCTCTGCTTCCGTCCGTCCGTCCGTCCGTCCGTCAGTCGGCGCCTTGTGTCGCTCTGAACGGGCTGCGAGTGTGTCTGTGTGGGGGGTGTCTTATCATACCCCCGCGTCCGTAATCATATCTGCCAGGCCATTGTTTACTGCAGACGGTTGTCTATGCGGTAGATGGGAGTACTGGATCCTGTCTCTCTCTCTGTCTGTCTGGTGCGGTCTGCAGGCGGCCTGTGTCAGTCGGACAATTCTCCTGATAGTCTGCGGCAGCGCTGTTCCTGTGATCAGTCTGCCCCCTCCTCCTCCTGCTCCTCCTGCTCCAGCATCCCACTGTCCGCCTGTCCGTCCGCCTCAGGTCAGCCTGTATGTCGCCCGGGAGATTATCCGTGTCTATTTCTGCTCGTCGTGTAGCTGAGAGTCACTGTCTATCTGAGAAATGGAAATAGCCTGTAGCGGTGAAGTGCGGTCAATCGCTTCCTCTCTCTCTCTCTCTCTCTCTCTCTCTCTCTCTCTCTCTCTCTCTCAGTGTTAGTGTACTGTAGTTTTCAGGAAACCAATCAATCAGTCAGTGTGTGTCTGACTGCATTACATTAATCACCCCCACCTCTCTCTCCCAGTGCAGTCCATATTAACCCTCTCTCGGACTGTCTCAGTTTTGTAGTGTCCCATCAATCAGTCTGTATTCTCACCTGTATCTCTTCTCTCTCTCCAACTTCTCTGCACCTTTTCACCACCCTCCTCCTCCTCCTCCTCCTCTCCCTCCCTTCACTGTGCTTCTGTCCCCCCACCACCATTCCTCCCTAACCTTCGCCATCTCTCCACTTTCTCCCTCTTGCCCCCCACCCCAGCCCTGCCATGTCTCTGTGTGAGGACACCCTGCTGTGTAACTTCCCCAAGTGCCGCGGGAAGCTGAGCGGCTTCGCCTGGGTGACGGCCTGCTCCCACGTGTTCTGCGACCAGCACGGAGCGGGGGAGTTCGGCCGCTCGCCCGCCGTGTGCCCGGCCTGCTCCAACACGCTGTCCGGCAAGCTGGACATCGTGCGCACCGAGCTCAGCCCCTCCGAGGAGTACAAGGCCATGGTGCTGGCCGGGCTGCGGCCCGAGACCGTGCTGGACATCAGCTCCCGGGCGCTGACCTTCTGGACTTACCAGGTACAGGTTGGGGAGAGATGCCCGCGCTGGTGGCACTGATCTCACCACAGATCTTCAATGACATACAAAATGTAGCTAAATTATGCCTCCTTTCCACTGGCTTAAGCGTCCGTTACAGAGCTTTTTGTAAAACCTGGCCACTGTGAAGTCCATACCTGTTGTGGGAGGAGCAGAGCAATTGTGGGATACTGTTGTGTTTCGTTTTAAAAACAAGTACAGGAAAAAACACTATGAGCAATAGAACCTGACATGGAATTATTTTAAATTTACATATCAGACGTCCTTAACCAGGGCAAGTTACAGTTGAAACAAAATACACACGTTTCACAATTAATAATTCAGTAACAGCAGCTACAATATAACAGGTTATAAATTAACTAAAGTTACACATTGCAGTTATGGTGTTTATGGACTTATGGGCGCATTTATTAAATCAGTCCTTAATGATTTAGAGGGAAACCCAGATCTGCTGTATTTATTTATTCACTCATTTAACTTGTAAATGGGCACGTTAACTTAATCGTGTTCACCTTCACACTGACTCTCTGCGGATTGTCCTGCACACCATTCACACAACAAGCCTGAAACGCCCGCCAGCTGTTCATACAATATTAATAACATCGGCTGGTACAGTTCCGATTATTATCCTTCAGTTTATTTTTATCTAGTCACAGCACTGCACCGGTCCTGTGAAATCTGTGTTCGGCAAGTTTTTAACACTCAGATATTAACTGAGCAGTTATTGTTTCTGTATGTGGATTTCACTCCATGTTGCTAATAAAACTATTTTTTTTGTGATCGCACACGGCACTTCATAATGTAGCTGATGTACACTCACCTAAAGGATTATTAGGAACACCTGTTCAATTTCTCATTAATGCAATTATCTAACCAACCAATCACATGGCAGTTGCTTCAATGCATTTAGGGGTGTGGTCCTGGTCAAGACAATCTCCCGAACTCCAAACTGAATGTCTGAATGGGAAAGAGAGGTGATTTAAGCAATTTTGAGCGTGGCATGGTTGTTGGTGCCAGACGGGCCGGTCTGAGTATTTCACAATCTGCTCAGTTACTGGGATTTTCACGCACAACCATTTCTAGGGTTTACAAAGAATGGTGTGAAAAGGGAAAAACATCCAGTATGCGGCAGTCCTGTGGGCGAAAATGCCTTGTTGATGCTAGAGGTCAGAGGAGAATGGGCCGACTGATTCAAGCTGATAGAAGAGCAACTTTGACTGAAATAACCACTCGTTACAACCGAGGTATGCAGCAAAGCATTTGTGAAGCCACAACACGTACAACCGTGAGGCGGATGGGCTACAACAGCAGAAGACCCCACCGGGTACCACTTATCTCCACTACAAATAGGAAAAAGAGGCTACAATTTGCACAAGCTCACCAAAATTGGACAGTTGAAGACTGGAAAAATGTTGCCTGGTCTGATGAGTCTCGATTTCTGTTGAGACATTCAGATGGTAGAGTCAGAATTTGGCGTAAACAGAATGAGAACATGGATCCATCATGCCTTGTTACCACTGTGCAGGCTGGTGGTGGTGGTGTAATGGTGTGGGGGATGTTTTCTTGGCACACTTTAGGCCCCTTAGTGCCAATTGGGCATCGTTTAAATGCCACGGCCTACCTGAGCATTGTTTCTGACCATGTCCATCCCTTTATGACCACCATGTACCCATCCTCTGATGGCTACTTCCAGCAGGATAATGCACCATGTCACAAAGGTCGAATCATTTCAAATTGGTTTCTTGAACATGACAATGAGTTCACTGTACTAAACTGGCCCCCACAGTCACCAGATCTCAACCCAATAGAGCATCTGTGGGATGTGGTGGAACGGGAGCTTCGTGCCCTGGATGTGCATCCCACAAATCTCCATCAACTGCAAGATGCTATCCTATCAATATGGGCCAACATTTCTAAAGAATGCTTTCAGCACCTTGTTGAATCAATGCCACGTAGAATTAAGGCAGTTCTGAAGGCGAAAGGGGGTCAAACACAGTATTAGTATGGTGTTCCTAATAATCCTTTAGGTGAGTGTGTATCTGATGCGTCTCTCTTCCCTGTCTGTCTACAAGTCAAGGACACATCTCCGCTTCTTAAAGAGAAGTACTCCTGGGTGGGCGTGACGGACGCTGATGGCCATGTCTGGCAGCAGATACTTAAGCGTCCAGAAAACCTGGACGTGTCCGGACACTTAAGCCGTTGGAAACACCCATTTAAGCATCCAGGGCCGGTGGAAACGGCGCAGTAGTCATCCGCACAACCAGGATGTAACCGTTAGACCGTTCCCCCCCACTGTCCCAGGTGCACCAGGAGCGGCTGTACCAGGAGTTCGCCATGTCCCGGGCCGAGGGCCACGTGCGGCAGGTGGAGAAGCTGCTCTCCCAGCAGAGCCAGAGCCGGGAGCTGGAGCTCAGCGCCATGCGGGAGGAGGTCAACTGTCTCAAGAAGGTCCGTTTCTCCCATTGATTGATACCATACTTCCCTGCCTTCTCTCTCTCTATGTGACTCTCTCACCCTCCCATTCTCTTTCCTCCCTGTATCCCTCCCCCTCTCTCTCTCCCTCTCTCTCTCCTCCCTGTATCCCTCCCCTTCTCTCTCTCCCTCTCTCATTCTATCTCCTCCCTGTATCCCTCCCCCTGTCCCAGATGCTGGAGGAGTACAAGCGGAAGTACAGCGAGGTGTCCGAGCGGCTGATGGAGCGGAATCGGCAGTACCAGAAGCTGCAGGGCATGTACGACTCGCTGAGGCTGCGCAGCATGGTGGGCGAGAGGGAGGCCAGCCAGGGCACCGAGTACAGCGCAGGTCAGCACTCACTGACACACACAGACACACACTGCGATACACTGTGGCACAGTGAGGGTAATGCTGCCACACCCATAGGCACAGTGCGGTACCACACCCCCAGACAGAGCCCAGGGCAGGCCGGGATGGAGGGGGACAGCAGGGGGCACCACAGCTTCCTGTCCGCGCTGGAGAACGACTCGGGCAAGACGGGCTTCTTCCAGTTCATCTCCCCAGTGAGACACAGCCAGGCCTACAAGGGCCCACCCCGGGTCTTCACCAAGACGCACTGATACACGCTGTAACACACACATGACCACGTGCTGTCACTGACACACTGGAAGACCCCAGCACTCACTGCTGCATCTCAGGCACTCAACACACAAGTTCATATTCATGTTCGCTGTACAGAGAATAGCTGAGCTTCTGGGTGCATTTATACATTTTGATGTTTGGTTTAAGACCTTTTGTATGTACTGAAGCACCCAACACACACAAGGTTAGTTTTAGTTCATTATTCTCTGAGTCAAGTTGTTCAGTTGCTGCTGGAGGTCATGTGTTCCTCCCTGAGTCTGAAAAACAATAAAAGTATTTTCCCTCAGTCTGCATGGTTCTCTTTCACTTTGTTCTGTCCATCTGCTGCCTCTGACCTTGCTGTGACCGGAGTAGAACGAACTCACCCTCCCTCTTTCTCCTTTTCTCCAGTCGTCTTTTCTCTACATCCTCAGATGGTGTGCAGTGTTAATAGTGCAGTGCTGTAGTGTCCAGTCAGTGTGTCTGTATTAATCCTCTCTCTCAGTGCAGTGTTAATGTGCTGTAGTGTTCAGTCAGTGTGTCTGTATTAACCCTCTCTCTCTCAGTGCAGTGTTAATGTGCTGTAGTGTTCAGTCAGTCAGTGTGTCTGTATTAACCCTCTCTCTCTCAGTGCAGTGTTAATGTGCTGTAGTGTTCAGTCAGTCAGTGTCTGTATTAACCCTCTCTCTCTCAGTGCAGTGTTAATGTGCTGTAGTGTTCAGTCAGTGTCTGTATTAACCCTCTCTCTCAGTGCAGTGTTAATGTGCTGTAGTGTTCAGTGTGTCTGTATTAACCCTCTCTCTCAGTGCAGTGTTAATGTGCTGTAGTGTTCAGTCAGTGTGTCTGTATTAACCCTCTCTCTCTCAGTGCAGTGTTAATGTGCTGTAGTGTCCAGTCAGTCAGTGTGTCTGTACTGTATTAACCCTCTCTCTCTCAGTGCAGTGTTAATGTGCTGTAGTGTTCAGTCAGTCAGTGTGTCTGTATTAACCCTCTCTCTCAGTGCAGTGTTAATGTGCTGTAGTGTTCAGTGTGTCTGTATTAACCCTCTCTCTCTCAGTGCAGTGTTAATGTGCTGTAGTGTTCAGTGTGTCTGTATTAACCCTCTCTCTCAGTGCAGTGTTAATGTGCTGTAGTGTTCAGTGTGTCTGTATTAACCCTCTCTCTCTCAGTGCAGTGTTAATGTGCTGTAGTGTCCAGTCAGTCATGTCCCTTTGTTGAGACAAGAAAACAAAAAATCATACACAGGCGGCTTCTGTTATTGCTTTATATTTTGAGTGACATAGTTGTCATATTTACGGGCAAGGTTTCAAAACGTAACAAAAAAAGCTTTATATACAAAAATGACAGCCTGTGTCGCCCCCCCCCCGCAAAAAATATGTATAATATATACAGCAAAGACACACAACCCC
Source organism: Amia ocellicauda (assembly GCF_036373705.1). NCBI lineage: Eukaryota > Metazoa > Chordata > Actinopteri > Amiiformes > Amiidae > Amia > Amia ocellicauda. The sequence continues at coordinate 9,846,314 of NC_089863.1, forward strand.
AAAAATACACAACTAATATTTACAGTCCACTCCACCTTGGCAATATTCTCCCCGTGTCCCCTCCTCCTCCTCGTCTCCCCATGTTCTTATGTCTCTTGATCCTCCCTGATTCTTCTCTACCTCCTGGCTCTTCTCCTTCTCCTTCTCTCCTCCATCTCCCTCTCAGTCGCTCTGGGGCGTGTATGTGACGGAGGCGACGCTCTGGCTCGCTGCTCCCTGTTTCTTGCCATTAACAATGAGGAGGAGGGGGGAGTCCACCCGGATACTGCGGAACTCAAACGACTGTGGGACGGGGGGAGAGAGAGAGAGAGAGAGGTACAAACAGAGGGAGAGGGACACGGAGATAGACAAGAGTTAGACTAGGAAACAACCATCTAAGTTTGTTCAGTGTACAGTCCAGAATGTGTGCGCAGTGTGTCGAGTGGACAGTCCCGAGTGTGTGCGCAGTGTGTCGAGTGTATAGTCCAGAATGTGTGCGCAGTGTGTCGAGTGTATAGTCCAGAGTGTGTGCGGTGTGTCGAGTGCACAGTCCCGAGTGTGTATGCAGTGTGTCGAGTGTATAGTCCAGTTTGTGCGCAGTGTGTCGAGTGTATAGTCCCGAGTGTGTGCGCAGTGTGTCGAGTGTATAGTCCAGAATGTGTGCGCAGTGTGTCGAGTGTATAGTCCAGAGTGTGTGCGCAGTGTGTCGAGTGTATAGTCCAGAGTGTGTGCGGTGTGTCGAGTGCACAGTCCCGAGTGTGTATGCAGTGTGTCGAGTGTATAGTCCAGTTTGTGCGCAGTGTGTCGAGTGTATAGTCCAGAGTGTGTGCGCAGTGTGTCGAGTGTATAGTCCAGAGTGTGTGCGCAGTGTGTCGAGTGTATAGTCCAGAGTGTGTGCGCAGTGTGTCGAGTGTATAGTCCAGAGTGTGTGCGCAGTGTGTCGAGTGGACAGTCCAGAATGTGTGCGCAGTGTGTCGAGTGCACAGTCCAGAGTGTGTGCGCAGTGTGTCGAGTGCACAGTCCAGAGTGTGTGCGCAGTGTGTCGAGTGTATAGTCCAGAGTGTGTGCGCAGTGTGTCGAGTGTATAGTCCAGAGTGTGTGCGCAGTGTGTCGAGTGTATAGTCCAGAGTGTGTGCGCAGTGTGTCGAGTGCACAGTCCCGAGTGTGTGCGCAGTGTGTCGAGTGCACAGTCCCGAGTGTGTGCGCAGTGTGTCGAGTGTATAGTCCAGAGTGTGTGCGCAGTGTGTCGAGTGTATAGTCCAGTGTGTGCGCAGTGTGTCGAGTGGACAGTCCAGAGTGTGTGCGCAGTGTGTCAAGTGTATAGTCCAGTGTGTGCGCAGTGTGTTGAGTGGACAGTCCCGAGTGTGTGCAGTGTGTCAAGTGTATAGTCCCGAGTGTGTGTGCAGTGTGTCAAGTGTATAGTCCAGTGTGTGCGCAGTGTGTTGAGTGGACAGTCCAGAGTGTGTGCGCAGTGTGTCGAGTGTATAGTCCAGAGTGTGTGCGCAGTGTGTCGAGTGCACAGTCCCGAGTGTGTGCGCAGTGTGTCGAGTGGACAGTCCAGAATGTGTGCGCAGTGTGTCGAGTGCACAGTCCAGAGTGTGTGCGCAGTGTGTCGAGTGTATAGTCCAGAGTGTGTGCGCAGTGTGTCGAGTGCACAGTCCCGAGTGTGTGCGCAGTGTGTCGAGTGGACAGTCCAGAATGTGTGCGCAGTGTGTCGAGTGCACAGTCCAGAGTGTGTGCGCAGTGTGTCGAGTGTATAGTCCAGAGTGTGTGCGCAGTGTGTCGAGTGTATAGTCCCAAGTGTGTGTGCAGTGTGTCAAGTGTATAGTCCAGTGTGTGCGCAGTGTGTCGAGTGGACAGTCCAGAGTGTGTGCAGTGTGTCGAGTGCACAGTCCGGAGTGTGTGCAGTGTGTCGAGTGGACAGTCCAGAGTGTGTGCGCAGTGTGTCGAGTGCACAGTCCCGAGTGTGTGCGCAGTGTGTCGAGTGCACAGTCCCGAGTGTGTGCGCAGTGTGTCGAGTGTATAGTCCAGAGTGTGTGCGCAGTGTGTCGAGTGCACAGTCCCGAGTGTGTGTGCAGTGTGTCAAGTGTATAGTCCAGTGTGTGCGCAGTGTGTCGAGTGCACAGTCCCGAGTGTGTGTGCAGTGTGTCAAGTGTATAGTCCAGTGTGTGCGCAGTGTGTCGAGTGCACAGTCCCGAGTGTGTGCGCAGTGTGTCGAGTGCACAGTCCCGAGTGTGTGCGCAGTGTGTCGAGTGTATAGTCCAGAGTGTGTGCGCAGTGTGTCGAGTGCACAGTCCCGAGTGTGTGTGCAGTGTGTCGAGTGCACAGTCGAGTGTGTGCAGTGTGTCGAGTGTATAGTCCAGAGTGTGTGCGCAGTGTGTCGAGTGTATAGTCCAGAGTGTGTGCGCAGTGTGTCGAGTGCACAGTCCCGAGTGTGTGCGCAGTGTGTCGAGTGGACAGTCCAGAGTGTGTGCGCAGTGTGTCGAGTGCACAGTCCCGAGTGTGTGCGCAGTGTGTCGAGTGGACAGTCCAGAGTGTGTGCAGTGTGTCGAGTGTATAGTCCAGAGTGTGTGCGCAGTGTGTCGAGTGCACAGTCCCGAGTGTGTGCGCAGTGTGTCGAGTGCACAGTCCCGAGTGTGTGCAGTGTGTCGAGTGTATAGTCCAGAGTGTGTGCGCAGTGTGTCGAGTGCACAGTCCCGAGTGTGTGCGCAGTGTGTCGAGTGGACAGTCCAGAATGTGTGCGCAGTGTGTCGAGTGCACAGTCCCGAGTGTGTGCGCAGTGTGTCGAGTGTATAGTCCAGAGTGTGTGCGCAGTGTGTCGAGTGCACAGTCCCGAGTGTGTGCGCAGTGTGTCGAGTGTATAGTCCAGAGTGTGTGCGCAGTGTGTCGAGTGCACAGTCCCGAGTGTGTGCGCAGTGTGTCGAGTGTATAGTCCAGAGTGTGTGCGCAGTGTGTCGAGTGCAGTCCCGAGTGTGTGTGCAGTGTGTCAAGTGTATAGTCCAGTGTGTGCGCAGTGTGTTGAGTGCACAGTCCCGAGTGTGTGCGCAGTGTGTCGAGTACACAGTCCCGAGTGTGTGCGCAGTGTGTCGAGTGTATAGTCCAGAGTGTGTGTGCAGTGTGTCGAGTGCACAGTCCCGAGTGTGTGTGCAGTGTGTCAAGTGTATATTCCAGTGTGTGCGCAGTGTGTTGAGTGGACAGTCCAGAGTGTGTGCGCAGTGTGTCGAGTGCACAGTCCCGAGTGTGTGCAGTGTGTTGAGTGGACAGTCCAGAGTGTGTGCAGTGTGTCGAGTGCACAGTCCCGAGTGTGTGTGCACTGTGTCGAGTGCACAGTCCCGAGTGTGTGTGCACTGTGTCGAGTGTATAGTCCAGTGTGTGCGCAGTGTGTTGAGTGGACAGTCCAGTGTGTGTGCGCAGTGTGTCGAGTGTATAGTCCAGAGTGTGTGCGCAGTGTGTCGAGTGCACAGTCCCGAGTGTGTGCGCAGTGTGTCGAGTGGACAGTCCAGAGCTTGTGCAGTGTGTCGAGTGCACAGTCCCGAGTGCACAGTCCCGAGTGTGTGCGCAGTGTGTCGAGTGTACAGTCCAGAGTGTGTGCGCTGTGTGTTGAGTGGATAGTCCAGAGTGTGTGCAGTGTGTCGAGTGCACAGTCCCGAGTGTGTGTGCACTGTGTCGAGTGCACAGTCCCGAGTGTGTGTGCAGTGTGTCGAGTGTATAGTCCAGTGTGTGTGCGCAGTGTGTCGAGTGTATACTCCCGAGTGTGTGTGCACTGTGTCGAGTGCACAGTCCCGAGTGTGTGTGCAGTGTGTCGAGTGTATAGTCCAGTGTGTGTGCGCAGTGTGTCGAGTGCACAGTCCCGAGTGTGTGCGCAGTGTGTCGAGTGGACAGTCCAGAGCTTGTGCAGTGTGTCGAGTGCACAGTCCCGAGTGTGTGTGCACTGTGTCGAGTGTATAGTCCAGAGTGTGTGTGCAGTGTGTCGAGTGTATAGTCCAGAGTGTGTGCGCAGTGTGTTGAGTGGACAGTCCAGTGTGTGTGCGCAGTGTGTCGAGTGTACAGTCCAGAGTGTGTGCGCTGTGTGTTGAGTGGATAGTCCAGAGTGTGTGCAGTGTGTTGACTGGAGTGATCAACGTTTGCCCCAAATGTATGTATGTGTGTGTGTGTGTGTGTGAGCGTGTGTGAGCGTGTGCTGACCTGGTCCTTGTGGCTGATGCTGTGCAGTCTGAGCTGGGGCTCAGGGATGGCCACGGCGTCTCCGATCAGCACCCCCCAGCTGTCCGCACTGTTGTACACCATCACTGCGCAGCACGAGCCTTCGCTGTCCACCAGCCCGAACGTGCTGCCACAGAGAGGGGGCGTTAATACAGACACGCAGCGGGGCATTACTAGAGGTCGACCGATTTATCAGGGCCGATAAGAGCTTTTTGAAACTACCGGCAATCGGCAGAAATGAATGCAGATAATGTCCGATAGTTCTTTGGGGCTGTACGCATTAATATCCTTTGTTATAGGGGACAAATACAGCCTCTCATGGTGAAGTGAAAACCAACAGCGACTCCCTCATGGAGTTAAATGTCACGGGTGACAGACGCTGCTTAAAACTTTGTTTATGACTGGCAGTATTATAAATAGCTACTTAAAACTTATATCCCTGAAAACCTGCAGCTGCGGACGTTAGATCTTTCAGACAGCAAGATTCCCCAGGGGATTATACAATTTATTTGATCAGGAAGTACAATAAATATTATTTATTATGTCCCCTACGTAGTTTAGTAGTGAAGAATTACAATTGCTGCTTTTAAAATAAGTTTTATGAAGTTACTGTACCCTCGCAGCTGCGTGGGCATTGAAATCAGGGCATTACATTTGGATCTTTTCTCGTTTCTACCGAGTTGTTCGCACAAGTCTTTTATTTGTAGATTCTTATTTCTGTTTATGAACCTGTTCGTTTATATTATTTTGAATCGTATTTATTGGTGTAAATCAAGTTTGTAAATCCAGAATTATTTTCTAATGTTTCCTTGCTAATCCTGTTGTAAAACAACAGCAGCTGCCTTTATTACTTGTATTTTACAAGCAATACAATGCGTGGTGCTGTCACGTGTTTATTTTATGTTTACATCTACATGCGTTTTTTGGTGAAATATGCTATTACTGGCATATTACCTAGTGAGGGTCCCAGGCAGCTCTGCCCTCAGGCCACAGCTGACCACAGCTCTGAGCCTCTCAGCGCCGCAGCTTAATTTACACGTCTACACATTCTACAGCTACAGTTACATCTGAAAAGAAGTACAGTACCCAAAGTTTGCTGTTACTGGAATTTCATTATTTGTCATTTATTTTCATCATCATCTAAAAAGGGTCATGTTGAATTAATGCTGTCATATTTAATCCCTAATTATTCATCAAATTTTCAAAATGTTCTAGAATTTGGACTTATTATTTTGTATTGATCCGTTTATCTTATTTTATACTATTTTATCGTTCATTCTGTTATTTTTTCATAATAAAATTCAAACTGTTGCAATTTTACATTGATTGCTATATATTTTATACAATATATTGATTTTATTGATACAATATTTAACAAAATTGGTCGATTAATTTGGAAATCCGCTTTTCCCCCCACCCTAATTATTGTTATTGGGATTATTATTACTGCACTGCCGATACCACCCACCACCACTCACAAGCTCATGCGGTCGGCGGAGGCCAGGCTGAACACCACTCTGCCCAGCGCGGCCGCCCCGGGGTTGGGCCCCAGGCTCAGGCCAGAGATGCTGCGGGTCTCCAGGCTGCCAACCCGGCCCGAGGGGGAGCGGTACTGCGGGCCGGAGCACGGGCCCAGCGCCGCCGGGCCCAAGGACGCCAGCATGGACTGCAGCTTCTTGCCACGAACCTTCCCCTGAGAGAGAGAGAGAGATTAGGGGAACTGGACACTACAGTACATTAACACTACACTGTATGTGAGGGCGAGAGTCTGGTCCTCCAGTATCCCAGCATACCTTGTTGCCCAGGAGTGTGGTGAGCCGCTCCAGGTACTCCAGCAGTTGTTTCTCCCTTTGTGCTGGTTCTGACCAGCCTGGGTCCAGAGCTCCGGCCCGGCAGAACCCAGCCAGCGCCGCCCCGAACATCTCCTCATACTGATAGAGCTGAGAGAGAGAGAGAGAGAGAGAGGGTTAATACAGACACACTAACACTGCACTGAGAGAGAGAGAGAGAGTGAGAGAGACAAAGGGAGGCAGACAGGTGTTACCGTGGCTCTGTTGAAGTGCAGGTCAGGGTTGGAGCTGGCTGTGCTGTCCACCTTCTCCTGTAACACACACAGCAGTCAGACTCAGTGGGGGTTTATGTCTCACCGTGTGTGTGTGTGTGTGTGTGTGTGTGTGTGTGTGTGTGTGTGTGTGTCTCACCGCCTGTGTGTAGGCGCTCAGGGCCTGCTGGGAGAGCTGTGGAGTCTGACCCGACGAGAAGAACAGAGAGATGTAGGCGTTCCCCAGGATATCTGCAACACACAGCGGTGTCAAAACATTACACACTGCACTGTGTCAACACACTGACAGTGCACACACGGGGCTCAGCCGGTCAGCGGGAGACTCACACCAGGACGTGCCGTCGGTGATGTCCAGCTGCAGGGCCTGCCGGGCGCAGTCCAGACTCTTCACCACGTGGGCCTCCCGCTCCTCGGGCCGCCCAGGCAGCTGCCGCAGCACCATGGACAGACTGCGCAGAGACTCCTTATTCTTACACTGCGGGACAGAGACAGCACTGTTACCCCCGGCCCCTTCTCTACCTCCATCTCCCGCTCTCTCTCTCTCTCTCTTACGTGCTGCAGGGCTCCGGTGAAGCAGGTCTTGGCGCCGTTCAGGTCCCCCTTCCGCCAGTACTGCTCCCCGAGGCAGTTCCAGGCCGGCACCAGCTCCGGCTGCAGCTTGACGGCGCGCGACAGCAGGGCCTCAGCTGCCGCGCTGAACCCCGGGGACACGCTGAGCGCCCGGCCTTTCAGCAGCAGGAACGCGGCGTCGTGGCGGTACCTGTCTGTGGGAGAGGGGCGGGGGAGAGAGAGGGGTTAATACAGTACGGACACACACAGTGGCACACTACAGTACACTGTCGCTGAGAGAGAGAGAGACATTTAATGTGATTTGATGCGTCTGTCTCTCAGTGTCTGGGTAGTGTCTGTCTGTCTATCTTTGTGTATTAGAGCAGTCTGTCTATCTGTCATTGTGCGTGTGTGTGTGTGTGTGTGTGTGTGTCTGTGTTTTAGTGATGTGTGTCTGTCTGTGTTTTAGCGAACTGCGTGCGTCTGTCTCACCCTCCTCCTCCTCCAGCCTCTTCAGCGTTCTCTCCATTTCCTGCGCGACGTCGCCCTGCTTCCTGCCGGCGTCCTCCACGGCGTGCGTATCGAAGTAGTGGTCCCGGAAACGATAGAGCTCGTCCACCAGTGCCTACCCCGGAGCAGTCAACACAGACAGAGAGAGAGAGAGGAAGAGAAGTAACACAGGGTGAAAGACAGAGACACAGATCAACCAAGACAGAGAGGAAGAGCAAACGAGAGAGAGAGAGAGAGAGAGAGAGAGATGGATCAGATGTGTGTGCAATGCAATGCAGCGAAGGGCAGCCTGGGGGACAGGCGGGGCCGCTCTGTGCAGCCGGGGCACCAAAAGACAGTTTAATTAACACACAATACACGCGTTTGCACACGAATCTGACGGAACACAGTGACGTCATCATACATCATCACTGCAAAGTCATCTGTAATTACACGTAATATCTCACATCATAATACAAATATAAATCACACAAACCCTAATGTGCATGAGAATTAAAAACAAACGTAATCGAGATACAAAGCAGACTGACCGTTAAAGAAATTATTAATATTATTATTAGCATAAGGTTGTTATAGTAACGAGCCCATCGCTGGGTGACGTCCCGGACCGAGCGGCTCAAAGCGCCGGGACAGACACGCCGACAGCGGGCTCTCCCTGCGGAGACACGACCGGACCGCCTTCCGCAGCGGGGCAGGGCTGCACTGCCGCTGTTTTACCTTGAGCGACTGCAAACCGTCTCTGTCGTTCGCTGCCGTCTCTCTGCCTTCACCGTCCGCCATCTTTACGACAGAGGCGACAGACAACAAAACAAAGAGAGGCAGAGATGGGGGGCAGCGCCGCCTGCCGTCCGGGGGTGTCACTGCCGCTGCTGTATCAGCTCGGCCCGTCGTGGTCAAGTGTAGGGTGTTGTTGTAACGTGGTAGTAAAAACAGGGTACATTAGTGTTGTGTGGTGTTCTGCTATACAAAGACTCATGCAATATCATGGACACTAACCTAGCTGATATTATAACCTACATGCTACTATTGCCTAGTCAACGTGCATATTATATCTGATGCACTACCCTAAATATATAACATATCGAATAATATATTGTGCACAATATACTGTCACATGTAGACAAATGATCTTGGGTTGGTTTCAATGGTCGTTCACGCTGCTGGCCCTCACCAAGATGGCGCTCAATGAAGACAACAGCGCTCACTTTCTGGCAACCCGGAAGTTGTTTTCGGAGAGAGACCGGAAAGTGTCTCCGTTTTCAAAAACAGACCCGGCTTGAAACTTGAATTGGCGACTGAGGTTTATTATTTTCTTTATTCATTTAATTGATCATTTTCAATCATTATTTCCTGTAATTGAAAACAAGTCTATTTGCTGGTTTGGCAGCACGGGTGCGCTGGTATCGCCGGGCTCTGCTCTCCCCGGCCCCGCTGCATCGGCGTGGGAACGCGGCCTCGACGGGCTCTCTGGGGGTGCCGGGCATTACCGGGTATTACCGGGCTGTAGCGGGCGGTGCAGGACACAGATATGTCGGACACATGGAGCAATATTCAGGCGCACAAGAAGCAGCTGGACTCGCTGCGGGAGCGGCTGCAGAGGCGCCGCAAAGACCCGACACAGCTGGGGCTCGGTGAGTCTGACCCGGGGGACAGAGCCGCCGGACTGGACAGTACAGGGACACACTGGCACTGAGGGAGAGAGTGAACAGTAGTGGTCTGGACTGGAGACAGTGACTGGGTGGACTGGGGTACAGGGTTACTGGACTGCAGTATGTACAACACTGAGCACTGGACTGTGCCCACTGTATTAACCCTCTCTCTCTCAGTGCAGTGTTAATGTGCTGTAGTGTTCAGTGTCTGTATTAACCCTCTCTCTCTCAGTGCAGTGTTAATGTGCTGTAGTGTCCAGTCAGTGTGTCTGTATTAACCCTCTCTCTCTCAGTGCAGTGTTAATGTGCTGTAGTGTTCAGTCAGTCAGTGTGTCTGTATTAACCCTCTCTCTCTCAGTGCAGTGTTAATGTGCTGTAGTGTTCAGTCAGTGTGTCTGTATTAACCCTCTCTCTCTCAGTGCAGTGTTAATGTGCTGTAGTGTTCAGTCAGTGTGTCTGTATTAACCCTCTCTCTCTCAGTGCAGTGTTAATGTGCTGTAGTGTTCAGTCAGTGTGTCTGTATTAACCCTCTCTCTCTCAGTGCAGTGTTAATGTGCTGTAGTGTTCAGTCAGTGTGTCTGTATTAACCCTCTCTCTCTCAGTGCAGTGTTAATGTGCTGTAGTGTTCAGTCAGTCAGTGTGTCTGTATTAACCCTCTCTCTCTCAGTGCAGTGTTAATGTGCTGTAGTGTTCAGTGTGTCTGTATTAACCCTCTCTCTCTCAGTGCAGTGTTAATGTGCTGTAGTGTTCAGTCAGTGTGTCTGTATTAACCCTCTCTCTCTCAGTGCAGTGTTAATGTGCTGTAGTGTTCAGTGTGTCTGTATTAACCCTCTCTCTCTCAGTGCAGTGTTAATGTACTGTAGTGTTCAGTCAGTCAGTGTGTCTGTATTAACCCTCTCTCTCTCAGTGCAGTGTTAATGTGCTGTAGTGTTCAGTCAGTCAGTGTGTCTGTATTACCCCTCTCTCTCTCAGTGCAGTGTTAATGTGCTGTAGTGTTCAGTGTGTCTGTATTAACCCTCTCTCTCAGTGCAGTGTTAATGTGCTGTAGTGTTCAGTCAGTCAGTGTGTCTGTATTAACCCTCTCTCTCTCAGTGCAGTGTTAATGTGCTGTAGTGTCCAGTGTGTCTGTATTACCCCTCTCTCTCTCAGTGCAGTGTTAATGTGCTGTAGTGTTCAGTGTGTCTGTATTAACCCTCTCTCTCTCAGTGCAGTGTTAATGTGCTGTAGTGTTCAGTCAGTCAGTGTGTCTGTATTACCCCTCTCTCTCTCAGTGCAGTGTTAATGTGCTGTAGTGTCCAGTGTGTCTGTATTAACCCTCTCTCTCTCAGTGCAGTGTTAATGTGCTGTAGTGTTCAGTCAGTGTGTCTGTATTAACCCTCTCTCTCTCAGTGCAGTGTTAATGTGCTGTAGTGTTCAGTCAGTGTGTCTGTATTAACCCTCTCTCTCTCAGTGCAGTGTTAATGTGCTGTAGTGTCCAGTCAGTGTGTCTGTATTAACCCTCTCTCTCAGTGCAGTGTTAATGTGCTGTAGTGTTCAGTCAGTCAGTGTCTGTATTAACCCTCTCTCTCTCAGTGCAGTGTTAATGTGCTGTAGTGTTCAGTCAGTCAGTGTCTGTATTAACCCTCTCTCTCTCAGTGCAGTGTTAATGTGCTGTAGTGTTCAGTCAGTCAGTGTCTGTATTAACCCTCTCTCTCAGTGCAGTGTTAATGTGCTGTAGTGTTCAGTCAGTCAGTGTCTGTATTAACCCTCTCTCTCTCAGTGCAGTGTTAATGTGCTGTAGTGTTCAGTGTGTCTGTATTAACCCTCTCTCTCAGTGTAGTGTTCAGTCAGTCAGTGTGTCTGTATTAACCCTCTCTCTCTCTCTCAGTGCAGTGTTAATGTGCTGTAGTGTTCAGTCAGTGTCTGTATTAACCCTCTCTCTCTCAGTGCAGTGTTAATGTGCTGTAGTGTTCAGTCAGTGTCTGTATTAACCCTCTCTATCTCTGTCTTTTTCTTTCTATAGAGGCGTGTAGTGGTGAAGGGGGTTCAGTGCGCAGTGACAGTCCAGGCCCAGCTCTCCAGAACCCCCCTAGGGCCGAGCCGCTACCCCCCGAGCTGACCCCCGACCCAGAGCTGGAGCGGAGGCTGCTGGGATACCTTTCAGAGCTCAGCCTGTCGCTGCCCACCGACTCTCTGACCATCACTGCGCAGCTCAGCACAGTAAGACACGGACCAGTGCACTGACCAGTACACTGACCATCACAGCACAGTGAGACTGACCACTACACTCTCTCTCTCTCTCTCTCTCAGCCCGAGGCCCCAGTCTCCCACGCCTGCATCCAGAGCCTGCTGCTCAAGTTCTCTGCACAGGAGCTGATAGAGGTCAGACAGCCCTCTGCAACCACAGCTGCCACCCTGGTGACCTCAGTGGACCACCCCAAGCTGTGGGCCATGATCGGGGGTGGGGCCCTGGCACAGAGGGGTGGCGTGAAGCGGAAGGGTGAGGAGCTGAGTCGGCCGCACCAAAAGTCCGGCCCCGCCTCTGCCTCGCGGCAGGCCACTCCCCCCCCGCCGGTCCCCTCCTCCATCACCTTGGCCTTGCCCTCCTCCCAGCTGGCCGGGCCAGGTGATTGGAAGAGCTCGGGAGTGGGTGGCGCCGAGAAGAAGGGGAGAGCCAATAAGGGCCAGGCCTCGCACCTGGACATGGAGATTGAGAGCCTGCTGAGCCAACAGTCCACTAAGGAACAGCAGAACAAGAAGGTAGAGAGGGAAGGGGAGGGGAACAAAGGAAGGAATCTGAACGAAGGACGTAGTCTGCCGAGCACTGTGCATCTCTGACCTCTGACCCCCTCCACTGCACCTCCAGGTGAGCCGGGAGATCCTGGAGCTGCTGAACACCAGCTCGGCCAAGGAGCAGTCCATCGTGGAGAAGTTCCGGTCCCGTGGCCGGGCGCAGGTCCAGGAGTTCTGCGATCACGGCACCAAGGAGGAGTGCGTGAGGGCCAGGGAGAGCGGCCAGCACTGCACCAAACTGCACTTCAGGTACTGAGAGAGAGAGGGTTAATACAGACACACTGACTGACTGAACACTACAGCACATTAACACTGCACTGAGAGAGAGAGGGTTAATACAGACACACTGACTGACTGAACACTACAGCACATTAACACTGCACTGAGAGAGAGAGGGTTAATACAGACACACTGACTGACTGAACACTACAGCACATTAACACTGCACTGAGAGAGAGAGGGTTAATACAGACACACTGACTGACTGAACACTACAGCACATTAACACTGCACTGAGAGAGAGAGGGTTAATACAGACACACTGACTGACTGAACACTACAGCACATTAACACTGCACTGAGAGAGAGAGGGTTAATACAGACACACTGAACACTACAGCACATTAACACTGCACTGAGAGAGAGAGGGTTAATAGAGACACACTGAACACTACAGCACATTAACACTGCACTGAGAGAGAGGGGGTTAATACAGACACACTGACTGAACACTACAGCACATTAACACTGCACTGAGAGAGAGGGTTAATACAGACACACTGACTGAACACTACAGCACATTAACACTGCACTGAGAGAGAGAGGGTTAATACAGACACTGACTGAACACTACAGCACATTAACACTGCACTGAGAGAGAGAGGGTTAATACAGACACACTGAACACTACAGCACATTAACACTGCACTGAGAGAGAGAGGGTTAATACAGACACACTGACTGACTGAACACTACAGCACATTAACACTGCACTGAGAGAGAGAGGGTTAATACAGACACTGACTGAACACTACAGCACATTAACACTGCACTGAGAGAGAGAGGGTTAATACAGACACACTGACTGAACACTACAGCACATTAACACTGCACTGAGAGAGAGAGGGTTAATACAGACACACTGACTGAACACTTCAGCACATTAACACTGCACTGAGAGACACATTAACCCCCTCCCGTCTGTCCAGGCGCATCATTAACAAGCACACAGACGAGACTCTGGGCGACTGCTCCTTCCTCAACACCTGCTTCCACATGGACACCTGCAAGTACGTCCACTACGAGATCGACTGCCCCCCGGAGGCCGAGGTGGGCTTGGGGCCCGGGGGGGCAGTCCCGGGGGGCGTGGCCGAGCTGGGGCTGCACTCCGGCGACCCCGACAGCACCGTGGGGAAACTCTTTCCTTCGCAGGTAAATGTTAGGTGATGGAGGGAAGAGTACAGGGATGGGGAGGAGAGTGTGATTAGCATTGTAGGCCTAAAATGTTATAAAGCTGCTTTCCTGAAGGGGGCGCCATTTATTACTAGAACATTATTAATATAAATACCATCAGAACTGCTGTCCTGAACATCCTTCTTCCTCTCTCCTTCCCTCTTTCTGTCTTTCGTACTCTCCCTCCCTGTCTCTCTCAGTGGATCTGCTGTGATATCCGCTACCTGGACGTGTCCATCCTGGGGAAGTTCGCGGTGGTCATGGCCGACCCGCCCTGGGACATCCACATGGAGCTGCCGTACGGCACGCTGACTGACGACGAGATGAGGAAGCTCAACATCCCTGTCCTGCAGGACGACGGCTTCCTGTTCCTGTGGGTCACCGGCAGGTAAAAGCACAATGCCCGGTCGGTCACCAATACCTGATCAGTGACGTCCCCATCCTCCGGGGCCACGGCCGCCTGATGATCAGTCATCGGTGTCTGAAGATGGGAGAGATCTCGGACTGACTGACTCTCTCTCTCTCTCTCTCTCTCTGTAGGGCCATGGAGCTGGGCAGAGAGTGTCTTAGTCTGTGGGGGTGAGTGCCGTACCACACTGTATATTGCACTGTACTACACTGTATACTGTACCACACTAGTCTGTTCTGGACACTGTGGTGGTGTGCTGTAGTATCCAGTGTGTCTCTGTCTCTCTCTCTCAGTTATGAGCGCGTTGACGAGATTATCTGGGTGAAGACGAACCAGTTGCAGAGAATCATCCGCACTGGGAGGACTGGGCACTGGCTCAACCACGGCAAGGAGCACTGCCTGGTCAGTGTGTCTGTCTGTCTGTCTGTGTCTCTGCTGCTCCGCTATTGCACTGTGTTGTGTTGGTGGTGTTGGCATCACACTTGCGAATCTCTGCTCCACTTCTTCCACATTTGTTAAAAAGAAGAAAGAAAACAAACCCAAGATGGCCCAGTGTGTGATATTGGAGAAGAGTTTCATTGTAGTATGTTATATGGAGATACTGGAGTTCAGTACAGTAGTGCTGAGGGGGAGCAGAGTAGCGTGTCAGTCACACTGAGCCCCGCGCCGCCAGCCTGTCTGAGGTGGCTGTGCATTACAAAGTGCACTGTGTTCTGTTGAGTTGTAACTGTTGCGACGTTGTGTTGATTGACAGGTGGGCGTGAAGGGAAATCCCCAGGGCTTCAACAGAGGCCTGGACTGTGATGTCATCGTGGCAGAGGTCAGAGGGCACACCTGCTTTAATCTCTTTTATAAACACATGTACAGTGTGCAGTCTTGATAGTGGCAGGGACAAGTTCATTAACATTGCAGCTCTCTCTCTCTCATCCCCCCTTTCAGGTGCGCTCCACCAGTCACAAGCCAGATGAGATCTACGGGATGATCGAACGCCTGTCTCCTGGTACCAGGAAGATCGAGCTGTTCGGCCGTCCACACAACGTCCAGCCCAACTGGTGAGACAGTCAAACTCTGTGTGTCTGTATTAACCCTCTCTCTCTCAGTGCAGTGTTAATGTGCTGTAGTGTTCAGTCAGTCAGTGTGTCTGTATTAACCCTCTCTCTCAGTGCAGTGTTAATGTGCTGTAGTGTCCAGTCAGTGTGTCTGTATTAACCCTCTCTCTCTCAGTGCAGTGTTAATGTGCTGTAGTGTCCAGTCAGTCAGTGTGTCTGTATTAACCCTCTCTCTCAGTGCAGTGTTAATGTGCTGTAGTGTTCAGTGTGTCTGTATTAACCCTCTCTCTCAGTGCAGTGTTAATGTGCTGTAGTGTTCAGTCAGTCAGTGTGTCTGTATTAACCCTCTCTCTCTCTCAGTGCAGTGTTAATGTGCTGTAGTGTTCAGTCAGTGTCTGTATTAACCCTCTCTCTCTCAGTGCAGTGTTAATGTGCTGTAGTGTCCAGTCAGTGTGTCTGTATTAACCCTCGCTCTCTCAGTGCAGTGTTAATGTGCTGTAGTGTTCAGTGTGTCTGTATTAACCCTCTCTCTCTCAGTGCAGTGTTAATGTGCTGTAGTGTTCAGTCAGTCAGTGTGTCTGTATTAACCCTCGCTCTCTCAGTGCAGTGTTAATGTGCTGTAGTGTTCAGTCAGTGTGTCTGTATTAACCCTCTCTCTCTCAGTGCAGTGTTAATGTGCTGTAGTGTCCAGTCAGTGTGTCTGTATTAACCCTCTCTCTCTCAGTGCAGTGTTAATGTGCTGTAGTGTTCAGTGTGTCTGTATTAACCCTCTCTCTCTCAGTGCAGTGTTAATGTGCTGTAGTGTCCAGTCAGTGTGTCTGTATTAACCCTCTCTCTCTCAGTGCAGTGTTAATGTGCTGTAGTGTTCAGTCAGTGTGTCTGTATTAACCCTCTCTCTCTCTGTCTCTCTCTCTCTATCTATCTCTCCTCAGGGTGACCCTGGGGAATCAGTTGGATGGGATCCACCTGCTGGACCCGGACGTTGTGTCTCGTTTCAAGAAGAGATACCCAGACGGAGTGATCTCCAAGCCCAAGAACATGTAGACCAGGGGGGCAGATTTCAAAATGTGAAAATGTTCAATATGTCTGAACTGAGCGATTGTATCATTACCGGAGTGACTGGGATCTCCTGTAGGAGCACAAACTAGCAGACACTGCGTCCCCCCGGACTGGAGGCTGACGGTCTTGATGACGAGGGAGAGACGAGTCTGGCTGAGACTGAGACGTGACTGAGTGGCCCTGACACACTGACTGACTGACACACACAGGAACACGGACTGAGACACACAGACTGACTGGCTGACACACTGCTGGCCATGCTGAGATGAGGACAGGACTCTGGACTGCAGAGATTCTCTGTTCCACTTTTTATACATGTTTGTTAAAAAAGCAAAAATAAATAGAAAAATGAAAAAATAACATCCTAGTATGTGTGTGTTTTATTGTATTGCTCTATATTATTCTGTATGGAGATACTGGAGTTCAGTACAGTGCGTGTGATACGGGTGAGACTATACTGACTGATTCTGGTAAAAAATTCCCATAATGCCTCGCTGCTCGCAGATACAGCCGAGAGGCGAGAGCTTCCGAAGGTGACGTCACAACAAGAAGAGATTCGTACCGAGCCCAAGCAGTAACATGATAAAGCTAGTTTACTAAATATGAGTGCAGCAAGGTAAATTTGGAGAATATATTATTAACATCATGGGCGGACTTTGTGGGGGCAACTGTATACATTGATTAATTTATTTTCAGTAGTTTACAATTAAGATTAAACATGCATTACTACATTTTGTGCACCAGTGATTCCTAATGTGAGGAGCAAAGCAAACCAGAACCCAACTGTGCTTCTGCCACTTTTCATGTTGTAAAGCAACATTATGCGACAATCCTGTTTTGGATGTGATCTTTTTCAAGTACGATTGTAATACACGAGAGTGAGCGCTAATGTAAAAGTGAACAATTATATGGGCTCAAATTAGCGCCATAAGTACCGCATTCAACATAAAAAACCAAAAGAAGTTGAGAAAAAAATGATGTTGAGATAAAACGTATAGAATTATAAACTAAAACATTATATCGAAAGCAAAAAACAAACAAACTTGAAAGTAAATGTTAAATCGTTAGCAAAACTCGCCTGCAGCCCCTGTCTGCTGCGATGCGGCGATCTTCGGTTCGGTTCCTTTCGATTTTTTTTTTCGTTACGAGTTTTGGCGCGGTTTTGTCGTGAGGGCGGGATTTACAGGGAGGCGGGGATCCTGGGTCTCCATTGGTCCAGCAGGTTTGACTGACGGTTCTTCCTGACCCAATCAGTGAGCAGGTGGGCTGGTCTGACAGTCACTGCAACACATCTGACTTCACCACTGACTGACCCACACTGAGAGGTGCAACTACATGGCTACGGAATTTACGGAAGCAAAGCATGCCTTTAATACAAGTTATGGACAGTCGCTTTTCTACATATTATATGTGTTTATTTTATACAGTCTTTATTCTCATCTTTATCAATGGAGCCATTACTTTTGTAGGTGACTGTGCATATACACTCACCTAAAGGATTATTAGGAACACCTGTTCAATTCCTCATTAATGCAATTATCTAACCAACCAATCACATGGCAGTTGCTTCAATGCATTTAGGGGTGTGGTCCTGGTCAAGACAATCTCCTGAACTCCAAACTGAATGTCTGAATGGGAAAGAAAGGTGATTTAAGCAATTTTGAGCGTGGCATGGTTGTTGGTGCCAGACGGGCCGGTCTGAGTATTTCACAATCTGCTCAGTTACTGGGATTTTCACGCACAACCATTTCTAGGGTTTACAAAGAATGGTGTGAAAAGGGAAAATCATCCAGTATGCGGCAGTCCTGTGGGCGAAAATGCCTTGTTGATGCTAGAGGACAGAGGAGAATGGGCCGACTGATTCAAGCTGATAGAAGAGCAACTTTGACTGAAATAAGCACTCGTTACAACCGAGGTATGCAGCAAAGCATTTGTGAAGCCACAACACGTACAACCTTGAGGCGGATGGGCTACAACAGCAGAAGACCCCACCGGGTACCACTCATCTCCACTACAAATAGGAAAAAGAGGCTACAATTTGCACAAGCTCACCAAAATTGGACAGTTGAAGACTGGAAAAATGTTGCCTGGTCTGATGAGTCTCGATTTCTGTTGAGACATTCAGATGGTAGAGTCAGAATTTGGCGAAAACAGAATGGGAACATGGATCCATCATGCCTTGTTACCACTGTGCAGGCTGGTGGTGGTGGTGTAATGGTGTGGGGGATGTTTTCTTGGCACACTTTAGGCCCCTTAGTGCCAATTGGGCATCGTTTAAATGCCACGGCCTACCTGAGCATTGTTTCTGACCATGTCCATCCCTTTATGACCACCATGTACCCATCCTCTGATGGCTACTTCCAGCAGGATAATGCACCATGTCACAAAGGTCGAATCATTTCACATTGGTTTCTTGAACATGACAATGAGTTCACTGTACTAAACTGGCCCCCACAGTCACCAGATCTCAACCCAATAGAGCATCTTTGGGATGTGGTGGAACGGGAGCTTCGTGCCCTGGATGTGCATCCCACAAATCTCCATCAACTGCAAGATGCTATCCTATCAATATGGGCCAACATTTCTAAAGAATGCTTTCAGCACCTTGTTGAATCAATGCCACGTAGAATTAAGGCAGTTCTGAAGGCGAAAGGGGGTCAAACACAGTATTAGTATGGTGTTCCTAATAATCCTTTAGGTGAGTGTATATATATATATGATATATTTGTGGCCTGAAACCGTCCTATGGTGTGACAACAACATTTTCTTAAAATAAATGGATATGATGATTGTTGTTGCAATAACAAGTTTAAATTGAATATATATATATATATATATATATATATATATATATATATATATAAAACCAATTTTTTGCATTGTTTTTAATGCAAGATAGGCCATTTAAAAAAATAAATATAAATTCCTATTCTATGCGTCACACCAAAGGACACAAAAAATAACACGCCCTACAGGGAAGTATAGATGGTAATTTAAATTATATTTCTAAGAGATTGACTTATCTTCATGCATGTGCAGGGTGTCCTCCTAAGACATGCTGACTTCCTGTTGTCCAATATTAAGTGCATTTGTCTTCAAAAATGCTTTCAGATTAACCGTCACACCATAGGACATTGATTTTGGTGACAATTTTTTTTTTTTTTTTTAAAGAGTGGAAATGTATATTTGTTTTAATGGTGTGATATACTAGCATAGTATAATCAGTTTAGGGGCCTTATATTGCATTTTCCATGCATGCAAGATGAGTTTATTCAGAGTTTTTATAACTGCACACCTCCGGGGACATTCACACCACAGGACATTTTGAGTATTTGGAGTGAAAAAAATCAAATATGAAATAATCCTTCTTTACTAAAAATCATTGTATAAATTAGTCCATAGTAAGTAGTTTTATCGAATATAAAATTAAATTTCAACATTTTATCGCGTCTTTTGCCCACTTACGATAACTGCCCCTGAAACACAGTGTACAGTACCATTGCCACCTACTGGCCTTTCTGGGTATTGCTGGTTGTAAATACAAATAGCTGCATACATACTGGACTGATAAGGAACACTGCTATAACTATTATTAGTATTAGTATTATAATGATTTAAACATTTGAACAAGTTGGGACGACCCTTCAGTTAACTGCCTATCAATTAGTAGTAATTATGGTTCCTCAATATACATTTAACATATTACAGCGTAGGCTGTGTTACAGCACTACTTGTGGTAGTATTCCTCAGGAATTGCTGTTGAGAAAATTGTAATTGGAAAATTGGAAAAATGTAATTGTCCCCTCCAACATTGACATTGACTACGATGCTATAAAGCAATTCAGTATGGTTAAGACACAAAAATAAGTTTGTATTGCTTTTCATTATGGCATGACAGATTCACAACATGCTCTAAAGAAAAATGCTGATAATGTTGTGATTTGAACATATGTATTGTTTTTAATGTTGGCACTAGACAACTTTTGTATTTGTAATTAATGTAGAAAAAAATGCAGATCATATTTTTCACTTTGACATTATGGACATTTTCTGTGTTGATCAGTGGCAAAAACTCCTGATTAAATCCATTCTGATTTCATGTTGTAACACAATGACATGTGGAAAAGACCAAGAGGGGTGAATACTTTTGAGAGCCACTGTAAAATCAAGCCACACAGTAATCTCCTTAGACAAGCATTGGCAGTAGAATGAACTTTACTGAGAGCTCAATGACTTTAAATGTGGCACCGTCATAGGATGCTACCTTTCCAACATGGCAGTTTGTCAAATTTCTGCCCTGCTAGAGCTGCCCTGGTGAGCTGTAAGCCTATGTCTAGAAGCAACAACAGCTCAGCTATGAAGTGGTCGGGCACACAAGCTCACAGAACAGGACTGTTGAGTGCTGAAGTGCATAGCGCATAAAATACTCCTTTGTTGGTTGAAACAATGACTTCTGAGTGCCAAACTGCCTCTGGAAGCAATGTCAGCAGAAGAACTGTTTGTCGGGAGCTTCATGAAATTGATTTCCATGGCCGAGCAGCCGCACAAGCCTAAGCTCTCTATGTGCAAGCTAAGAGTCAGCTGGAGTGGTGTTAAGCTCGCCACCATTTGTCCTGGAAGCAGTGGAAATGCGATCTCTGAAGTGATGAATCGCACATCCCCATCTGGCAGTCCGACGGAGGAATTCTGGGTTTGGCAGATGCCAGGAGAACACTACCTGCACGAATGCATACACCAACTGTAAAGTTTGGAGGAGGAATAATGGTCTCAGGGCTCAGCCCTTTGTCCCACCGAAGGAAAACCTTAACGCTACAGCCTACAATGACATTCTAGATGATTTTGCACTTCCACATTTGTGGTAACAGTTTGGGGAAGGCCCTTTCCTGTTTCAGCAGGACAACCCGTGCACAAAGTGAGGTCCATACAGAAATAGTTTGTCGAGATTTTGGTGTGGAAGAACTTGACTGGCCTGCACAGAACCCTGACCTCAACCCCATCCCACCTTTGGGATGAATGGAAAAGCTGACTGTGAGCCAGGCCTGATTGCCCAACATCAGAGCCCGACCTCACTGATGCTGTGGCTGAAATCCCCTTAAAAATGTTCCAACATCTAGTGGAAAACCTCCCCAGAAGAGTGGAGGCTGTTATTGCATCAAAGTGCTGACCAACTCCATATTAATGCCCATGATTCTAGAATGAGATGTTTGTAAGCAGGTGTCCACATACTTATGGCCATGTAGTGTATGTACTCTGACATCCTGTCCAGTATTTTTGGAAGATGTCCGGTTATTTTAAGTACTGTAATGTATTGAATATGTTGTTAAAAATCTTATCAGTGTACAATTTGGCCTCAACCCCTGCCCCACCGTCCTCTAATTGCCAGCACCCCCTCTAGGTTGACATTTCACAAACTCCCCCACCAGGGGTCCGGTATCGTATCTGAAAAGTGGCCAACAAGGTGCAGGGGGCATGACTCCAGCATGTGACTTTAACTCCGTGCAACCAACTTTTGAACAAATTAGTCAGGACATTTCAGGTCACAGATGGCTATAAAATGAGGTTCATTTAGGCAGGTGAAGAATTTGGTTGGAATAAAATTATTTGGAAATACTTTAGAGTGAAAATGGACTTTACTTCTTTTGCAAGTGGTTTATGAGAGACATGCCCTGAGATTATAGAATCACTTCTTGAACCGAGTGAGAAAGTGAAGGCGTCACATAATTACAACTAATAAAAAATACTGTATTATGTTAATTGCTGGAGTGAGAACCGGTCTTATTTTATAACCTCCAACACACAACAATACCTAAATATTTTGTTAATTTAAGAAAACTGGACTCAATATCTGTTGTGTTCTCTTACAGTTGCAATGTAGAAGCATGTCTCTTGGTGGCAGAGAATACGAATTAGTATGGAGTGAATTCACTGTCAAAATTAATATACGCAGAGCTAAAAACATATCCATCGTTTATTCGTAGTAGGACGTGCCTAACTGTAAACGTACACACTTTGCAAAGTAATGGTTGTGTTTAAGCACATTAAGCCACGTTAAGCTTCTATTATGCTGTTCAGATTGTATTCGTTTTGAATAGTTAGGTTTATATGCACTTTGTTTAGATACATTAAAAAGTTATACTTTAAATGCAAATGTTTAATAGCATTCTTTTTCATAACACACCAATGCATTTTTTTTTTAATACATTGTGGTTTAGGTAGAGTATGATTTCATTTAATAATTTAATTAGAATTGTTTTAACACCAATCATAGTCAAACTATCGCAAACTGTTTGACTTCAAAAAATACAAAACATTTATTTTAAAGAGCCGTTCGGGAGCCAAAAGAGCCGCAATGCCCATCACTAGCCTGATCTGAGCTGCGAGCGCGTAGAGGGAACTGCGCATGTGCACACGAAACTGCAAATGTGTAAACGATATTGAACGAGCGCAGAATTGAATTGTAAGCGTAGAATAAAAACCGTACGTGTAGTTCTGCACGTACAAGTTGTATTTCTGTGCTCGCTAATTTTGACACGGAATTCACTCAATAAACTAGATACAGGAAGTTATGTTTGAAGTTCAAAGTGCAGGGTGAAGAATGCGTTTCTTGTGTCTCTGTGTAATCGTATGGAAATTAAAATCGCAATTAACATAGGCTCGTTTATGAGAAGATGAATTGTTAGAATAGGCACGGTTTAACCACAGATTTGCATAGAGTAAAATAAGTATGTTTAATCACTATACACACCGATCAGCCATAACATTATGACCAGCTGCCTAATATTGTGTAGGTCCCCCTTTTGCCGCCAAAACAGCCCTGACCCATCGAGGCATGGACTCCACTAGACCTCTGAAGGTGTGCTGTGGTATCTGACACCAAGACGTTAGCAGCAGATCCTTTAAGTCCTGTAAGTTGCGAGGATCGGACTTGTTTGTCCAGCACATCCCACAGATGCTCGATTGGATTGAGATCTGGGGAATTTGGAGGCCAAGTCAACACCTTGAACTCGTGATTCATCAGACCAGGCCACCTTCTTCCATTGCTCCGTGGTCCAGTTCTGATCCTCACGTGCCCATTGTAGGCACTTTCGGCAGTGGACAGGGGTCAGCATGGGCACCCTGACTGGTCTGCGGCTACGCAGCCCCATACGCAACAAACTGCGATGCACTGTGTGTTCTGACACCTTTCTATCAGAACCAGCATTCACTTTTTCAGCAATTTGAGCCACAGTAGCTCGTCTGTTGGATCGGACCACACGGGCCAGCCTTCGCTCCCCACGTGCATCAATGAGCCTTGGCCTCCCATGACCCTGTCGCCGGTTCACCGCTTTTCCTTCCTTGGACCACTTTTGATAAGTACTGACCACTGCAGACCGGGAACACCCCACAAGAGCTGCAGTTTTGGAGATGCTCTGACCCAGTCGTCTAGCCATCATTTGGCCCTTGTCAAAGTCGCTCAGATCCTTACACTTGCCCATTTGTCCTGCTTCTAACACATCAACTTTGAGGACAAAATGTTCACTTGCTGCCTAATATATCCCACCCACTGACAGGTGCCATGATAACGAGATTTTCAGTGTTATTCACTTCACCTGTCAGTGGTCATAATGTTATGGCTGATCGGTGTATATATATACACTCACCTAAAGGATTATTAGGAACACCATACTAATACTGTGTTTGACCCCCTTTCGCCTTCAGAACTGCCTTCATTCTACGTGGCATTGATTCAACAAGGTGCTGAAAGCATTCTTTAGAAATGTTGGCCCATATTGATAGGATAGCATCTTGCAGTTGATGGAGATTTGTGGGATGCACATCCAGGGCACGAAGCTCCCGTTCCACCACATCCCAAAGATGCTCTATTGGGTTGAGATCTGGTGACTGTGGGGGTCAGTTTAGTACAGTGAACTCATTGTCATGTTCAAGAAACCAATTTGAAATGATTCGACCTTTGTGACATGGTGCATTATCCTGCTGGAAGTAGACATCAGAGGATGGGTACATGGTGGTCATAAAGGGATGGACATGGTCAGAAACAATGCTCAGGTAGGCCGTGGCATTTAAACGATGCCCAATTGGCACTAAGGGGCCTAAAGTGTGCCAAGAAAACATCCTCCACACCATTACACCACCACCACCAGCCTGCACAGTGGTAACAAGGCATGATGGATCCATGTTCTCATTCTGTTTACGCCAAATTCTGACTCTACCATCTGAATGTCTCAACAGAAATCGAGACTCATCAGACCAGGCAACATTTTTCCAGTCTTCAACTGTCCAATTTTGGTGAGCTTGTGCAAATTGTAGCCTCTTTTTCCTATTTGTAGTGGAGATGAGTGGTACCCGGTGGGGTCTTCTGCTGTTGTAGCCCATCCGCCTCAAGGTTGTACGTGTTGTGGCTTCACAAATGCTTTGCTGCATACCTCGGTTGTAACGAGTGGTTATTTCAGTCAAAGTTGCTCTTCTATCAGCTTGAATCAGTCGGCCCATTCTCCTCTGACCTCTAGCATCAACAAGGCATTTTCGCCCACAGGACTGCCGCATACTGGATGTTTTTCCCTTTTCACACCATTCTTTGTAAATCCTAGAAATGGTTGTGCGTGAAAATCCCAGTAACTGAGCAGATTGTGAAATACTCAGACCGGCCCGTCCGGCACCAACAACCATGCCACGCTCAAAATTGCTTAAATCACCTTTCTTTCCCATTCAGACATTCAGTTTGGAGTTCAGGAGATTGTCTTGACCAGGACCACACCCCTAAATGCATTGAAGCAACTGCCATGTGATTGGTTGGTTAGATAATTGCATTAATGAGAAATTGAACAGGTGTTCCTAATAATCCTTTAGGTGAGTGTGTGTATATATATATATATATATATATATATATATATATATATATATATATATACACATATATGACTGTTTTAATCTGATTAATTTTTAAATAATGTTATTTCAGTTTTTCTCCCCACATCAGAAACTGACTGTTCAGTCAGTCTGATCTGACTCGGGAAACTAAATCCGCAGGTCAGAGAAACTTGTTTCTCTGCAGTCAGGCCTCAGGGCTCATGCACAGTGGCTCTCAACTGTATTCACCCCCCTTGGACTTATCCACATATCATTGTGTTACAACATGAAATCAGAATGGATTTAATCGGGAGTTTTTGTCCATAATGTCAAAGTGAAAAATATAACCTGCAAATTGTTCTAAATTAATTACAAATACAAAACAGTAAATAATTGAATGCATCAGTAATCACCTCCTTCAATCAATATTTGGTAGAGGCACTTTTGGCAGCAATGACAGCCATGAGTCTATGTGAATAAGTCTTTGCACATCTGGACACAGACATTTTTGCCCATTTCTTTGCAAAATTGCTCAAGCTCCATCAAGTTGGATGGGGACCTTTGGTGAACAGCAATTTTCAACTCTCTCCACATATTCTCAATTGGATTGAGGTCCGAGCTTTGACTGGGCCACTCCAGGACATTGACCTTTTTGTTTTTATGCCACTCCAGTGTGGCTTTGGCTGTATGTTTGGGGTCATTGTCCTGCTGGAGGACAAATCTTCCCAGGTCTCTTGCAGACTTCAGCAGGTTTTCTTCAAGGATTTCTTTATACTTTGCTGCATCCATTTTGCCCTCTATCTTTACAAGGTTTCCAGGCCCTGACGCAGAGAAGCATCCCCATAGCATGATGTTGCCACCACCATGCTTCACGGTAGGGATGGTGTTTTCAGGATGATTTGCGGTGTTAAGCTTGCGCCAAATGTAGCGCTTAGCATTGAGGCCAAAAAGCTCTATTTTGGTCTCATCGGACCATAGAATCTTCCTCCACTTGGTCTCAGAGTCACTCACATGCCTTCTGGCAAACTCTAGCAGAGATTTGATGTGAGTTTTTTTTTTTTTTTAACAAAAGGCCACTTTTGTGAAGACCCAGGCTATTGTTTGCAGTTTGCAGTATGTCTCCCAGCTCAGCCGTGGAAGACTGTAACTCCTCTTGGTGGCCTCCCTGACTAGTGCCCTTCCCGCCCGGATACTCCGTTTTTGAGGACGGCCTGATCTAGGCAGATTCACAGTTGTGCCATTGTATTTAACTTGAAATCATGTGACACACCTTAATGGCACAGAGGTGGACTCCATTAAACTAATTATGTTACTTCTAAAGACAGTTGGTTTCACCACAGCTCAATCAGGTGTGTCAAAGGGGGTGACTACTTATGCATTCAAGTTTCTGTAATTAATTTAGAACAATTTGCAGATTATATTTTTCAGTTTGACATTATGGACATTTTCTGTGTTGATCAGTGGCAAAAACTCCTGATTAAATCCATTCTGATTTCATGTTGTAACACAATGAAATGTGAAAAAGTCCAACTGTGTATATTTTACTGTTTTTAAATGATGAATTGTAAAATAATGTTATTTGTTTCTCTCCCCATCACATCAGACACACCCATTAGCTGTTCAGTCAGGCTGATTTGACTCAGGAAACTGAATCCACAGGTCAGAGAACCTCATTTGTCTGCAGTCAGGCCTCAGTTCTCGTCTTGTCAAAGGGGACATGTATGTGTCCTCTGCTTTTAGTTGAAGGGGAGAATGTTAAACTGTCCTGTCTCAAAGTGTGCCAATGAGTACGGAGCAATGTTATCATCCTAGTTTGTGCAGGACACGTTGTGTAACACGCTGACTGTAGGATATTACAGTCCGTGTAACACACACTGACCTGTAAAGGACATTACAGTGTGAGAGATACACGGCACATGCTGACCTGTAGAGGCAATAAATAACAAGATAAATAACAAAGTATGTCAAATAGGAAGAGAGCAATCTAGTCTCAAGCTGACTTGAGTCCTTAGGAGTGTTTTCCAAATGGGGAAAAAAAAAAAAATGTTACAAGATGCCTCCAACTACACAAACATCTGTGAACATGGTCTTGCATTAATGATTTTAATGTTTAAACTAATAGTAAGAATGATATATCAGTGCACCCACAGTTGTAAAATTAAACCTATAAAATTAGTAAAAAAAAAAAAAAAGATTGTTTTAACTCTGATATTCCACTATAAGTGACCCGGGATCCCATCTTTTCATAACGCACTTTTCATCACCAGCGAGTTCATTAACAATTTGCATCCTAAGATTCCAAAACAGACTTTTATTAGTAGACTTTTTTAAATCTCTAATTTCACCCACCCCTTAGTTGTAATGTAATTTCTGTCCTCACTCTGCACAGAATCTGACCATTTATTAAATGAAGGTTCAGACTGTCTGCAGTCAGTGTGAAGGAAAACACTGCCTTTACATGATCTAATATTCCAGTAATACATACTGGGAGAAATACTTACATTACAAATAGTTGCAGTACACCAGGTGAATATTTGTTGTGGGAAGTCACTCAGTGTAAGTTTTTTGTGATTCATCAGACCAGGCCACCTTCTTCCATTGCTCCGTGGTCCAGTTCTGATCCTCACGTGCCCATTGTAGGCACTTTCGGCAGTGGACAGGGGTCAGCATGGGCACCCTGACTGGTCTGCGGCTACGCAGCCCCATACGCAACAAACTGCGATGCACTGTGTGTTCTGACACCTTTCTATCAGAACCAGCATTCACTTTTTCAGCAATTTGAGCCACAGTAGCTCGTCTGTTGGATCGGACCACACGGGCCAGCCTTCGCTCCCCACGTGCATCAATGAGCCTTGGCCTCCCATGACCCTGTCGCCGGTTCACCGCTTTTCCTTCCTTGGACCACTTTTGATAAGTACTGACCACTGCAGACCGGGAACACCCCACAAGAGCTGCAGTTTTGGAGATGCTCTGACCCAGTCGTCTAGCCATCATTTGGCCCTTGTCAAAGTCGCTCAGATCCTTACACTTGCCCATTTGTCCTGCTTCTAACACATCAACTTTGAGGACAAAATGTTCACTTGCTGCCTAATATATCCCACCCACTGACAGGTGCCATGATAACGAGATTATCAGTGTTATTCACTTCACCTGTCAGTGGTCATAATGTTATGGCTGATCGGTGTATATATATACACTCACCTAAAGGATTATTAGGAACACCATACTAATACTGTGTTTGACCCCCTTTCGCCTTCAGAACTGCCTTCATTCTACGTGGCATTGATTCAACAAGGTGCTGAAAGCATTCTTTAGAAATGTTGGCCCATATTGATAGGATAGCATCTTGCAGTTGATGGAGATTTGTGGGATGCACATCCAGGGCACGAAGCTCCCGTTCCACCACATCCCAAAGATGCTCTATTGGGTTGAGATCTGGTGACTGTGGGGGTCAGTTTAGTACAGTGAACTCATTGTCATGTTCAAGAAACCAATTTGAAATGATTCGACCTTTGTGACATGGTGCATTATCCTGCTGGAAGTAGACATCAGAGGATGGGTACATGGTGGTCATAAAGGGATGGACATGGTCAGAAACAATGCTCAGGTAGGCCGTGGCATTTAAACGATGCCCAATTGGCACTAAGGGGCCTAAAGTGTGCCAAGAAAACATCCTCCACACCATTACACCACCACCACCAGCCTGCACAGTGGTAACAAGGCATGATGGATCCATGTTCTCATTCTGTTTACGCCAAATTCTGACTCTACCATCTGAATGTCTCAACAGAAATCGAGACTCATCAGACCAGGCAACATTTTTCCAGTCTTCAACTGTCCAATTTTGGTGAGCTTGTGCAAATTGTAGCCTCTTTTTCCTATTTGTAGTGGAGATGAGTGGTACCCGGTGGGGTCTTCTGCTGTTGTAGCCCATCCGCCTCAAGGTTGTACGTGTTGTGGCTTCACAAATGCTTTGCTGCATACCTCGGTTGTAACGAGTGGTTATTTCAGTCAAAGTTGCTCTTCTATCAGCTTGAATCAGTCGGCCCATTCTCCTCTGACCTCTAGCATCAACAAGGCATTTTCGCCCACAGGACTGCCGCATACTGGATGTTTTTCCCTTTTCACACCATTCTTTGTAAATCCTAGAAATGGTTGTGCGTGAAAATCCCAGTAACTGAGCAGATTGTGAAATACTCAGACCGGCCCGTCCGGCACCAACAACCATGCCACGCTCAAAATTGCTTAAATCACCTTTCTTTCCCATTCAGACATTCAGTTTGGAGTTCAGGAGATTGTCTTGACCAGGACCACACCCCTAAATGCATTGAAGCAACTGCCATGTGATTGGTTGGTTAGATAATTGCATTAATGAGAAATTGAACAGGTGTTCCTAATAATCCTTTAGGTGAGTGTGTGTATATATATATATATATATATATATATATATATATATATATATATATATATATATATATATATATATATATATACACATATATGACTGTTTTAATCTGATTAATTTTTAAATAATGTTATTTCAGTTTTTCTCCCCACATCAGAAACTGACTGTTCAGTCAGTCTGATCTGACTCGGGAAACTAAATCCGCAGGTCAGAGAAACTTGTTTCTCTGCAGTCAGGCCTCAGGGCTCATGCACAGTGGCTCTCAACTGTATTCACCCCCCTTGGACTTATCCACATATCATTGTGTTACAACATGAAATCAGAATGGATTTAATCGGGAGTTTTTGTCCATAATGTCAAAGTGAAAAATATAACCTGCAAATTGTTCTAAATTAATTACAAATACAAAACAGTAAATAATTGAATGCATCAGTAATCACCTCCTTCAATCAATATTTGGTAGAGGCACTTTTGGCAGCAATGACAGCCATGAGTCTATGTGAATAAGTCTTTGCACATCTGGACACAGACATTTTTGCCCATTTCTTTGCAAAATTGCTCAAGCTCCATCAAGTTGGATGGGGACCTTTGGTGAACAGCAATTTTCAACTCTCTCCACATATTCTCAATTGGATTGAGGTCCGAGCTTTGACTGGGCCACTCCAGGACATTGACCTTTTTGTTTTTATGCCACTCCAGTGTGGCTTTGGCTGTATGTTTGGGGTCATTGTCCTGCTGGAGGACAAATCTTCCCAGGTCTCTTGCAGACTTCAGCAGGTTTTCTTCAAGGATTTCTTTATACTTTGCTGCATCCATTTTGCCCTCTATCTTTACAAGGTTTCCAGGCCCTGACGCAGAGAAGCATCCCCATAGCATGATGTTGCCACCACCATGCTTCACGGTAGGGATGGTGTTTTCAGGATGATTTGCGGTGTTAAGCTTGCGCCAAATGTAGCGCTTAGCATTGAGGCCAAAAAGCTCTATTTTGGTCTCATCGGACCATAGAATCTTCCTCCACTTGGTCTCAGAGTCACTCACATGCCTTCTGGCAAACTCTAGCAGAGATTTGATGTGAGTTTTTTTTTTTTTTTAACAAAAGGCCACTTTTGTGAAGACCCAGGCTATTGTTTGCAGTTTGCAGTATGTCTCCCAGCTCAGCCGTGGAAGACTGTAACTCCTCTTGGTGGCCTCCCTGACTAGTGCCCTTCCCGCCCGGATACTCCGTTTTTGAGGACGGCCTGATCTAGGCAGATTCACAGTTGTGCCATTGTATTTAACTTGAAATCATGTGACACACCTTAATGGCACAGAGGTGGACTCCATTAAACTAATTATGTTACTTCTAAAGACAGTTGGTTTCACCACAGCTCAATCAGGTGTGTCAAAGGGGGTGACTACTTATGCATTCAAGTTTCTGTAATTAATTTAGAACAATTTGCAGATTATATTTTTCAGTTTGACATTATGGACATTTTCTGTGTTGATCAGTGGCAAAAACTCCTGATTAAATCCATTCTGATTTCATGTTGTAACACAATGAAATGTGAAAAAGTCCAACTGTGTATATTTTACTGTTTTTAAATGATGAATTGTAAAATAATGTTATTTGTTTCTCTCCCCATCACATCAGACACACCCATTAGCTGTTCAGTCAGGCTGATTTGACTCAGGAAACTGAATCCACAGGTCAGAGAACCTCATTTGTCTGCAGTCAGGCCTCAGTTCTCGTCTTGTCAAAGGGGACATGTATGTGTCCTCTGCTTTTAGTTGAAGGGGAGAATGTTAAACTGTCCTGTCTCAAAGTGTGCCAATGAGTACGGAGCAATGTTATCATCCTAGTTTGTGCAGGACACGTTGTGTAACACGCTGACTGTAGGATATTACAGTCCGTGTAACACACACTGACCTGTAAAGGACATTACAGTGTGAGAGATACACGGCACATGCTGACCTGTAGAGGCAATAAATAACAAGATAAATAACAAAGTATGTCAAATAGGAAGAGAGCAATCTAGTCTCAAGCTGACTTGAGTCCTTAGGAGTGTTTTCCAAATGGGGAAAAAAAAAAAAATGTTACAAGATGCCTCCAACTACACAAACATCTGTGAACATGGTCTTGCATTAATGATTTTAATGTTTAAACTAATAGTAAGAATGATATATCAGTGCACCCACAGTTGTAAAATTAAACCTATAAAATTAGTAAAAAAAAAAAAAAAGATTGTTTTAACTCTGATATTCCACTATAAGTGACCCGGGATCCCATCTTTTCATAACGCACTTTTCATCACCAGCGAGTTCATTAACAATTTGCATCCTAAGATTCCAAAACAGACTTTTATTAGTAGACTTTTTTAAATCTCTAATTTCACCCACCCCTTAGTTGTAATGTAATTTCTGTCCTCACTCTGCACAGAATCTGACCATTTATTAAATGAAGGTTCAGACTGTCTGCAGTCACTGTGAAGGAAAACACTGCCTTTACATGATCTAATATTCCAGTAATACATACTGGGAGAAATACTTACATTACAAATAGTTGCAGTACACCAGGTGAATATTTGTTGTGGGAAGTCACTCAGTGTAAGTTTTTTGTTGTTGTACGTGTTTCATTTACTTTAACTAGTCGTGAGAGAGAGAGACGGGGAGGAGGATATGTGTTTAAAATAGGGCTATAGCACAATTATTGACTTGTTATATTTTACAACGTAAAACAGTTTATACATATTATTTTATGAAACTCAAAATTTGAAATACATCTTTTACTTCTTTATTTTATAAAAATAACAAGGCCTCTAAAAAAATTACAAACTTAGAAACACAAGGCTAATAAAACAACTAAACATTAATGTCCTGCGTTTTGTTTCACTTAAGTTTACATGCTATGATTTTCATTTGTTATTAGTTTGCTTGGTTTTGTTACTAAAAATAATCTTATTTCTATTTTTGTTTATTTTGTTGATTTTAGCTGATTGCTGCACACTGTGCAATTCCAAGAACTTGCATAGTAACAAGGATGTTAGTCTGGTGATCGACAGAGTAGGCAAGTAGTTTTGATATCAACTGATATGATTCTTGCATCTGTAGTTGCCTTGTTGGATGTAAATTATGATGTATCCTACCAACCCAGTGTTTTTGTTAAACTGTTTTTAATGTTGTTGTCTGCTTGTTTTATTTGACCTATTTATTAATTGTATTCTATTGTGTGAATTAACTGCACTTTGGGGCATCTTTCTGAATTACACGTAAATTGTCTTCCTTTAACTGAAGGGGACCTGTGTGGGGTGGTTTCAGTATTTGTTAAATACTCTATTTCCCTTATATACAACATCGAATAAGGGTGGCGAAGTCTACTTATAATATAGGATATTAGATCAGATAACACAGTCTGGTACAGTTTGATGGAGCCTTGGCCCGGATTACATTTGGTTTTCTAGTCAGTGACTGGGTTTCATTTATGGAGGGTAATTTGTGCCAACATAAAAATAATTAAATGCTAAATAAATAAATAAATAAATAAATAAATATAGAAATAAATAAATACATAGATGCATAAAAAATGAAATAAATTGAAATATATATTTATTTATATATTTTGTTATTCATTATTTATTTATTTGTTTATTCATGTAGGCCTATGTATTTCATATTTTATTTATTTATTCAATTTTTATTTACTGAAGTGAATATGTACTTTGAAAAACCGACTGCAACTGCCATGGGTAACTGTAGGATTTAATAAAAGTCTGTTTGGAAGCACATTAAGTATGTATGTAATTTTTAAGTGAATATGCAAGTTGGTGATGAATATGGAAATTGGTGATCAATTGTCACTGGTGATTAAATGTACCCTGATGAAATGTCATAGACCCAAGTGACCCATGTTGTCAATAATTAGCTGATGGCTACATGATCAAGTGACGAGAGGAAATCCATATTTTGCAGTTTCTTAGATTTATAATGTGACATTTTATAAACTGCTTCCTGTTTTACAGATTTGTAAGTGGATGATCTGACTCATACAGACTGTAAAAGTGAATGAATAAACAAATGAAAGTGGGTTGAAGGTGTCTAGTCATAACAGGAGTGATGGAAGGGCCCGTCATGTTACACCCTGTCCTGTATAAACAGCACATCACCCCCATTGGCCCAGTTAATGGAGACTGCTGGAAAAACCTGGGCCTGGTTCAGGGTAACAGTCTGAGGTGTAGAATCAGGTGACAGGGCTGCTCCTAGTGTGTCTAGTATCTGGGTTAAAGGGATGGATATCTCCAGTAGTTAAACCTGGCAGTTTTTCACATTCTCTGTGCTTACATGGCCACTAATATTCCACTGGTATTCAGCCATGTCAACACCATATTCCCAATAGGGAACAAAATATTCCAGCTCTGAATTGAAAATGTCCTGTGCGCCCCCATCGAGCACTTTGCAATTTCTAATTATTTTCAAATTCTCAACAAAATGCAAACAGAGCATTCTGAATTTACATTCCAACATCTCACATTCTGAACACTTAAGATTCCCAATACTTGTGCATGTAAATGTACTGATTGATACATTGTTACTGGTATAGATATTCTCAGTCATATGACCGCAGGTTTGTCTGTCCCTGGTGTCAAAAGTCTGACTTTTATAATAACTGGGTGATTTATTCTGAGCTGGAGCTGTGGATCTTCAGTGCAGAATCATTATATCTCTGAGTCTGTGTCTCTCCTAGATGGTGGCCCACTGATCCTGGATATGAACACAGCCAGCCGCTACCTGAAGATCTCAGAGGACCTGCTGTCAGCAGAGAGAGTTAAAGACAAGCAGCCCTACCCTGACCATCTAGACAGGTTTGATCACTGGAATCAGGTGCTGAGCTGCCAGAGCTTCTCCTCAGGGACTCACCACTGGGAGATGGAGGTGGAGGGAGTCTGGAGAGTTGGGATCAGCTATAAGAGCATCAAGAGGAGAGGGAAGGAACGGTCTGTAGTGCTCGGGAATAACAGTGTGTCGTGGAGTATTTTACAGAATTTGAAAATGGAGCTCTCAGTCAATCACAATGATAACTACACAGTCCTACCGGTCCCTGGGCCCCTCCGCAGGGTGGCCGTGTCCCTGGATTACAGCGCCGGCTCTGTGTCCTTCTATGAGGCAGGAGACACTCTGACACACCTGCACATCTTCAGCACCACATTCACCCAGCCTGTCTGTCTGGGGTTTGGAGTGTACAACACTGACCCACACAGCCGTGTAGCTATAGTGAAGAAGTGAAAACTATCTGGTATAGTGATAGAAATACTTTGATATTTTCTTGAACAAGAGCATTTTTAGCCCATTGCAACAGACTTAATTTAGAATATACTGATTGTTTTTGAATAATAGTTATATATAAATAAACATATGTACAGTTAGGTCCATAAATAATTGGACAGCGACACAATTATCATCATTTTGGCTCTGTACACCACCACAATGGATTTGAAAGGAAACAGCAAATGTCATACCAATCTACAAGAAAGGAGACAAAACTGAGCCAGGACATTTACAGACCAATAAGTCTCACCTGCATCACCTGTAAAATGAAAACCATATTCTTGGAGATGGGTTTAGACGAGGCAGATCATGTCTTAATAATTTATTGGAAAATTTTGAACGCGCAACTGCAGCTGTAGATCATGTGAAAGCATATGATGTGATATACTTAGATTTTCAAAAAGCTTTTGATAAGGTTCCACACCAAAGACTGATCCTCAAATTGGAAGCTGTAGGCATTCAGGGCAATGTAAGTAGATGGATTATGAACTGGTTGATGTAAAGGAAACAGGGTGTCGATTAGAGGAGTCGCTTCTAACTGGAGTGAGGTTGTTAGTGGAGATCCACAGAGACTTTTTCTAAAAGTACAATACAAAAGCAGATATAATCTCGACAGCACAGGCTATTCAAAGGGACATAGACAATATTCAGTTGTTGGCCGACACCTGGAAGATGAAATCCAATGTGGACAAGTGCAAGGTATTACATGCAGGTAGTAAAAATGTCCACTATAATTACACTATGGGAGGAACAGAACTAGATGAAGTAACGCATAAGAAAGACCTAGGAGTCTGTGTGGACTCATCACTCTTCCCATCTAAACAATGTGGGGAAGAAATAAAAAAGGCAAACAAAATGCTAGAGTATATTGTCAAAAGTGTAGAATTTAAAACAAGGGATATAATGTAAAGCAGGGCTGGGCTATACGCTCACTACGCAAGTTGCGTAGGGCCCCGCAAATTACGCAAGGGCCCTGCCTTCCCCTCGTGTCAAAGCGGGTGTCAATGTTTACTTCGATGAGAAGGATGAAGGATGAAGGACTATCCTTCTGGTCATGAAAAGAGAAAAAAAAACACCATGAGAGTGTTGTGGAAACAGCAATTAGGTAAACTTGTGTTCTCTCTTTAGCGTTCATATGCGTGTGCATGAGATGAAACTTGTGCTTTCTAGCAGCAACCTCTGTGGGGACCAGTCCAAACAATATATGGGCGTGATGGCACTCCTCATAGGCACACATCTTGGACTGTACGCCTGACATCAGTCACAAGGAGCAAATGTCCATTATTCTGAGAAGCGTGGCCTTAAAGGGAAAGCCAGAGATCAAGGAGCACTTCCTCGGCTTTATGAATGTTGAGGTTACAACAGGCTTGAATCTGTCCACTGTCATCTTAGATAACCTGAACAAGCTGAAGATTCCATTTGAAGATTGCAGAGGGAAAACTTATGATAATGGGGCCAACATGAAGGGCAAGCACCAAGGAGTACAAGCCAGACTGCTAAAGAAAAATCCCAGAGCCGTGTTCATCCCAAGTGGAGCACATACTCTAAACCTTGTCATTTGCAGATGCTGCCAAATCTTCAAAAGATGCAGTTGAGGTTTTGGGCATGTGCAAAAGCTCTTCACCTTCTTTTCAGCTGGCACACAAAGATGGAGTGTTTTGACGAAACATGTGAACATAACCGCAAAGGGGTCCCTGTCAATTCGTCCCGCGACAGTTCGTCCCCGCGACAATTTGTCCCTGCAATAAT
Source organism: Amia ocellicauda (assembly GCF_036373705.1). Classification (NCBI taxonomy): domain Eukaryota; kingdom Metazoa; phylum Chordata; class Actinopteri; order Amiiformes; family Amiidae; genus Amia; species Amia ocellicauda. The sequence continues at coordinate 9,882,306 of NC_089863.1, forward strand.
TGATCCCCGTGACAATTTGCTCCCCCACGTCAATTTGCCCCCTTCATTATACATTCTCCACTTGAGCATTTGTAACCATGAGTGCATTCACTTATTGTAGAGCCATAGAACACACATATGTGTATATATAGTAGGCAGGATATATATAAATACACACACACACACAACTATTTTGTATTATTTATTATAATGCATGTTTTTAATTGATACATTAATTTGAGACTATAACCTCAATAATTCAGTTTTATACAATTAGTCATGACAGCTGGTAGTGATGGCTGAAGGCTGAAGGCAGTTCAGAGGAGAGCAACCAGACTTATTCCAGGTCTGAAGGGAATGTCCTACTGAGAGACTGAGGACCTGAACCTTTTCACCCTGGAACAGAGGAGATTATGTGGGGACTTTATCCAAGTCTTCAAAATCATGAAAGGCATCGACCACATCAAACCAGAGGAGCTTTTCCAGATCAGCAGGGACACACGCACCCGGGACACAAATGGAAATTGGGATTCAAGGCATTCAAGACAGAAAACAGGAGACACTTCTTCACACAGAGAGGCGTCACAATCTGGAACAAACTCCCCAGCGAAGCCGACAACTTGGGAACATTTAAAAATAGACTGGATAGGATCCTTGTATCCCTTAGTTATTAATAGACACCAGTAAGATTTTAACTGACCGTACACATCCTGTTTTCTGACCTTTTACCTTCTGGTCACCAGCCGTCAATGCGGTCGATCTTTCACACTCCCTACTGTCCCCCTGTGAACCAGCCACCGCTCAGCGTACTGTACAGAAGTGCATTCTGGGCAATGTGCTGAGATGGGGCATCTTCCTTTGTCACCCAGGTGCCTGTGTTGTATCTGTGATGTTTGCTGTGTGGTCTACATTTCCCGATGTTAACTCATTTGTTTAAAACTGCTTCCTCCTTAATCTGGTCATTAAAATGTCTTTCAGGATAATAAAGTATTCTTGTTCATTGGTTATGGATATTCTTTATCCCCCAACATGTTTGTTTGAAATTTTACAGATTTTTTCTTTTTTTATAGATTTTCAGTCGATTACACGAGTGAATTCGGATTGTACCAAAGCTCATTTTTTGGTTTGTGAGTGCAGTGTGAAACCTGGTTAAGATGTATAAGAATTGTATTATTATTTGATCTATATCTCTGATGCTGGTAAAAGGGGTTCATCTCCCCACAATTAACAAATTACCAAATATTGGAATGCTTATAAATGTCAAAACCTTTCAATCGGTTGTACATTGTTGAAAAGTGAGATTTGCTTTCATCTTGAATTTATTACACCAGTAATCTGCTTTCTAAATAAAATGAATAAATAAAGCAATATGTCTGCAGTAGTATATCTTGATGTGCAACTATGATTTCTGTAAAGGTGTCTTTCTGGTCTTGGTTTGTTATAGTAGGCATTGTGGCAGGTGGCGGTGCTCCACACACTGGTTATGTATTAAGAGGGATCCATTCATCGCATTGAGGGGAGGTGTCTATTTGTGTTCAACATGAATATGAATAGTTAGATATGGAGATTGATATAAATTATGTAATGTTTCCAAACTTCTTTTACAGTAAGACCTTAATGCACCGGGGCACTAGTGCAGGTCAGTGGAGCCTAGTGGCTGTTTGGGATAACTGCTTGCGGTCTTAACAAACTGCTGGAGCTTCTCCCTAGAGATTTGACAGGTTTTATATTTGTACATATTTTTGTCTTTGCTTTGTGGTTCGTTTTTTTAAGTGTGCCGGTTTTACTCCAGCTCACAATAAAGTGGAGAAGATTCAGCTGGTACCTCCATCATCCTAAATTGCCTTAATTTCCACCACCTTGCCCTCGGGGCTCACTGGCCTGCTATACAGGACCTCAGATACATGTGCCTGAAATAACGCAATAATAATAATAATGACAACAGTGTGAGCTGACTCAGAAAAGTGCTTTATTCCACAGGAGAAATGTCACACAACACCGCTCACTGATTGAGCACTTTAACTATTCAACTTAATTATAAATGGTATAGAGTCCCAGTATAGACACCATTAACACACTGGGCTGTAATATAGAGCCCCAGTATAGACACCATTAACACACTGGGCTGTAATATAGAGCCCCAGTATAGACACCATTAGCACACAGTATTCACAAAATACAGACATTGTACATTGTACAATATTCACAGAATAAACTCAGAGAATTAACTATACTAGTGATACAGCAACATACACACACACACTCTCACACACACACACACACACACACACACACACACACACACACACACAGTCGCTGTATTAGGGAGCTGGAGACACAGGTCCTGCCCCCTCATTGTACTTCTCTACTCTGTGCGAAGACGCAGATGCAGCCCACAGGGACGGTCATACTGCCCCTGGTCACTCTGTAGTGATGGCTGTGGGGGCAGCGCCGGCGGTGCCACACTGGCAGAGTACAGGAGAGTGTCTTCACATTGATTAATTGATTCAGCTGCCCAGAGTTGTTGTTCTGGTTCAAGCATCTCTCATGCAAACACTTGGCCATGTACACTGTTCTGGGGTAGCGGTCATTTCTGGTGTCATTACTAGAGACAGGAAGAGATAGAAAGAGAGAGAGAGAGAGAGAGAGAGAGAGAGAGAGAGAGAGAGAGAGAGAGTATTACTGGATCTGTAAAGGCTTTGGCAACACTTATGTAAACTTGTCATGCCAATAAAATTCTTCTTGAATTTGGGGGGGAGAGGAGGGAAGGGATAAAGGGGGAGAGGGGGGGGTAAGGAAAGAGAGATTGTCATTAAAAATGTTTCCACTCTTTCCTTCTGTTTCCCATCCCTCTCTCCCACTGATATACAGACACACAGACAGACAGACACATAGACATGCACAGAGAGACCGACAGAGACACACAGACACAGTCAGTCACTCACGTGATGTTCCAGGGGGCCAGCGCATGTTTCTCAGGTTGCACCAGGTTGTGCAGGTTTCTGTACCAGCTGTTGAGTCTCCTCACTGTGCAGTTCTGCTCACAGGTGTCACACAACCCAGACACAGCGGGCACTGCCAATGCTGCCAGCACACACTGCCGACAGACACACACTGTTACACACTGTGGACACACACTCACATAGTGTTCCACACTGCAGACACACTGAAAAACACACACACAGACTGACATAGACAGTTACACAATGACACACACACACTGTTACACACACACAGTGTCCAGTACACTGTTACTGTACTGTAGTGACCAGCACACTCTTGCTATGCCATAGTGTCCAGTTGGTCAGTGTGTCTGAGGTGGTCAGTCACGCTGTCACTCACCATCAGGATGGTCTGCTGCATTCTGATTGGAGCTCTCAGAGGTCACTAGTGCTGTGGTCACTGCTCTCTCTCTCTCTTTCTCTCTCTCAGGATCGGTGCAGTCCTGCTGTAGTAGTGTAGTAGTATCCAGTCGGTCAGTATTGTCCTCTCACTGTCTCTGTGTCTCTCTGTCTCTCAGCCCCTTTCCCGTCTCCCTCTTATTCTACCTGAGCGCGACGTCACGGCAACAGCATCGCCCCCCACACCGCCTCCTCACCACACAGCACACATTTCCATACCATAGACAGCAACAGAGCCATGGAGAGAGAGATGGCGGGAGGGAGCGAGGGAGTCACCTGTGGTCAGATTTGTTTACCGCCGTGACAATAGTAAAATGAGAGAGAGCAGCCCAGCTCTCCATCTCAGGCTGGGGATTCCCTCTGGGAAGAGGATCCCTGATGATGTCACTGGCACTCCAACACCCCGTGGGAATCCCTGATGCTGTCACTGGAGGATCTATTGGAATTGACTGGGATGGACTGCTGCAGATATTATTGATTTAATATTAATATGATCACAATATTACAGTTTTTTAGAGTCAATGTGAATGAAACTGTTGTCCACATGACCAACACCATAACCTAGATGAGCAGAACAGTGTACAACAGTAATCACAACTCTCTACACAAGACACAAAAATCAGTTGGGTAACTCTTTGTCAAACAAAATGAGATAATTTGTTCACAGCCGATTACACATTTTCCCACAACTGTGAGTCCCTGTTGCATATGTGCAAATCTTTATTGCTCAGAGGGAGAGGGAGACCACAACCCGAGCTCATAGAGGCAGAGGGGTGCATCTACGCAGTGGCACAGCAGCTCAAAGGGGAGACACAGAACACGTTTCCAGCGACGTATGTGCCACTATCGTTGACCATGTGATAAACCATGGCCTTTCAATGTGATTTGCTGGGCAGAGGGTGCAGCCCAATCTAAGCAGCTCAAATGTTGCATCAATAATTACTGTATTCAGAAATGGGAATAGGTAAGTGATTATCTGTTACTTCACTGTATTACAGTACTATACACGTACATGTAAGGAGTTTTCCCACCCTGCTCCTTGACCATTTCATGATATCTATTTATAGAACAGAAAGACAAACTGTTGTTCTTCTGGTGGCTGACTTTGTCATAAGTACTAGTATCTTCAATGGACTTGATTTATGTTCACTCTAAATTCCAGCTTTATTCAATGTATCAGGAGCAGTACTGTAACTGAGTAAAGTAAAATATTTTGTCAAAGTATATTTTGCTGTTGTTTAACACTATATGAATACAGCTGTGCTGTGGTGAGATATTTACTAACCATTTACATTTATTTTACAAACAAGCAGCAGGAGTTTGGGGCTGTGTGTTCAGTGTTCATTATGTTTGGACAAATGTGCTCAAGCAATTGAGAAAAAGTGTAACACTGAGACACTGCCACGCTGATTCACTGACTGACTGACAGACACACTGACTGACTGACTGACTGATTGAGACACTGTCAGAGGGACAGGCCTGAGGAGACGGGAGAAGTGAAAGAGTGGAAACTGAGGCAATTATGGGCAATTATGGAGCTTGCCCATTTTTCCTGCTTCTAACACATCAACTTTGAGGACAAAATCTTCACTTGCTGCCTAATATATCCCACCCACTGACAGGTGCCATGATAACGAGATTATCAGTGTTATTCCCTTCACCTGTCAGTGCTCATAATGTTATGGCTGATCGGTCAGTTTGATTTGGGATTTAGTTTCCTTGTCCCAGTCTTCCAGAGAGGAGCTGTTGGTTTGCTATAATTTGCTTGAATCTGATCTGTGGCCGGAGAGCAGTGCTAGTGTGAAGCTGCTCAGTGTTTTTAGGGGTCAGTGTCGTGAGCTTCAGGGCCAGCTGACAGAGGGGGCTGTTCTCTGGGCTGAGCTCTTGGCGTTTCAGGGCCTTGTGCTGTGACGAGTCCAGATGGCATCCAGAACTTAAGTGCTCTCTTCTGGGTGGGTACGAGCAGTGGGCTGTTACAGTAGGGGTCTGTGCTGTAGTAACAGTGTAGTAGAACAGTGCTGTTAGAGTAGGGGACTGTGCTGAAATAGCAGTGTAGTAGAGCAGTGCTGATGAGTAAGTGTTAGGGAGAGGGGGCAGGGTAGAGTTAATGTTGAGGATCATAGTGAGGGAATCTCCTTCTCTCTTTCTCTCTCCCTAGTCTGTGGGAGGGATCCCCATTCCATGTCGGAATCCCAGTGTGTCACCAGGGATTACCGTCCCGAAGGGGGGGGCAGTGACACAGCAGAGTTGGACTCAAATGCTGTTTGTTTATTTTCCTAGATCTATCAGATAAGCAAATAGAGAGAGAGAGAGAGAGAGAGAGAGAGAGAGAGAGAGAGAGAGAGAGAGAGAGAGAGAGAGGTGGATAGCTGTAGTGGTAAACAAATGAGACCGCAGTAGCTGCAGGGCCGCCCCCACCCACCATATCTCCCTTTTTTCTCCATAATTTCCTCACTTTCCACTTTCTCCTTTCACTTCTCCCATCTCCTCAGTCCTATCCTTTTGACCCCTTTCCCAGTGTGTCAGTCAATCAGTCAGTCAGTCAGTGTATCAGTCAGTGTGGCAATGTCTCAGTGTTAATATCGTGATCATATTGATGGTAAATTTGCAGATTTCACTCTGCAGCAGTCCATTCCAGTCAATTCCAATAGGTCCTCCAGTGACAGCATCAGGGATTCCCACGGGGTGTTGGAGTGCCAGTGATTTCGTCAGGGATCCCCTTCCCAGAGGGAATCCCCAGCCTGAGATGAAGAGCTGGGCTGCTCTCTCTCATTTTACTATTGTCAAACAAATCTGACCACAGGTGACTCCCTCGCTCCCTCCCGCCATCTCTCTCTCCATGGCTCTGTTGCTGTCTATGGTATGGAAATGTGTGCTGTGTGGTGAGGAGGCGGTGTGGGGGGGCGATGCTGTTGCCGTGACGTCGCGCTCAGGTAGAATAAGAGGGAGACGGGAAAGGGGCTGAGAGACAGAGAGACACAGAGACAGTGAGAGGACAATACTGACCGACTGGATACTACTACACTACTACAGCAGGACTGCACCGATCCTGAGAGAGAGAAAGAGAGAGAGAGAGCAGTGACCACAGCACTAGTGACCTCTGAGAGCTCCAATCAGAATGCAGCAGACCATCCTGATGGTGAGTGACAGCGTGACTGACCACCTCAGACACACTGACCAACTGGACACTATGGCATAGCAAGAGTGTGCTGGTCACTACAGTACAGTAACAGTGTACTGGACACTGTGTGTGTGTAACAGTGTGTGTGTGTCATTGTGTAACTGTCTATGTCAGTCTGTGTGTGTGTTTTTCAGTGTGTCTGCAGTGTGGAACACTATGTGAGTGTGTGTCCACAGTGTGTAACAGTGTGTGTGTCTGTTGGCAGTGTGTGCTGGCAGCATTGGCAGTGCCCGCTGTGTCTGGGTTGTGTGGCACCTGTCAACAGAACTGCACAGAGGAGAGACTCAACAGCTCGTACGGAAATCTGCACATACATGTGCAACCTGAGAAACATGCGCTGGCCCCCTGGAAAATCATGTGAGTGACTGACTGTGTCTGTGTGTCTCTATCGGTCTCTCTGTGCATGTCTATGTGTCTGTGTCTGTGTGTCTGTATATCAGTGGGAGAGAGGGATGGGAAACTGAAGGAAAGAGTGCAAACATCTTTAATGACAATCTCTCTTTCCTTCCCCCCTTCTCTCCTCTCTCTCAAATTCAAAATCAAATTAAAAAGAGCTCTATTGGCATGACAAGTTTACACAAGTGTTGCCAAAGCCTTTACAGATCCAGTAATACTCTCTCTCTCTCTCTCTCTCTCTCTCTCTCTCTCTCTCTTTCTATCTCTTTCTGTCTCTAGTAATGACACCAGAAATGACCGCTACCCCAGAACAGTGTACATGGCCAAGTGTTTGCATGAGAGATGCTTGAACCAGAACAACAACTCTGGGCATCTGAATCAATTAATCAATGTGAAGACACTCTCCTGTACTCTGCCAGTGTGGCACCGCCGGCGCTGCCCCCACAGCCATCACTACAGAGTGACCAGGGGCAGTATGACCGTCCCTGTGGGCTGCATCTGCGTCTTCGCACAGAGTAGAGAAGTACAATGAGGGGGCAGGACCTGTGTCTCCAGCTCCCTAATACAGCGAGTGTGTGTGTGTGTGTGAGAGAGTGTGTGTGTGTGTGTGTGTGTGTGTGTGTGAGAGTGTGTGTGTGTGTGTGTGAGAGAGAGTGTGTGTGAGAGTGTGTGTGAGTGTGTGTGTGTGAGAGTGTGTGTGTGTGTGTGTGTGTGAGAGAGTGTGTGTGTGTGTGTGTGAGAGAGAGTGTGTGTGAGAGTGTGTGTGAGTGTGTGTGTGTGAGAGTGTGTGTGTGTGTGTGTGTGTGAGAGAGTGTGTGTGTGTGTGTGTGAGAGAGAGTGTGTGTGAGAGTGTGTGTGAGTGTGTGTGTGTGAGAGTGTGTGTGTGTGTGTGTGTGTGAGAGAGTGTGTGTGTGTGTGTGAGAGAGTGTGTGTGTGTGTGTGTGAGAGAGAGTGTGTGTGAGAGTGTGTGTGAGTGTGTGTGTGTGAGAGTGTGTGTGTGTGTGTGTGTGTGAGAGTGTGTGTGTGTGTGTGTGTGTGAGAGTGTGTGTGTGTGAGTGTGTGTGAGAGTGTGTGTGTGTGTGTGTGTGTGAGAGTGTGTGTGTGTGTGTGTGTGTGAGAGTGTGTGTGTGTGAGTGTGTGTGAGAGTGTGTGTGAGTGTGTGTGTGTGAGAGTGTGTGTGTGTGTGTGTGTGTGAGAGTGTGTGTGAGTGTGTGTGTGTGAGTGTGTGTGTGTGTGAGAGTGTGTGTGAGTGTGTGAGAGAGTGTGTGTGAGAGTGTGTGTGAGTGTGTGTGTGTGAGAGTGTGAGTGTGTGTGTATGTTGCTGTATCACTATTATGTAGTTCATTCTCTGAGTTTATTCTGTGAATATTGTGACTCTATAGCGTCAAGTACAATGTCTGTATTTTGTGAATACTCTGTGTGAATACTGTGTGCTAATGGTGTCTATACTGGGGCTCTATATTACAGCCCAGTGTGTTAATGGTGTCTGTATTGGGGCTCTATATTATAGACCAGTGTGTTATTGGTGTCTGTACTGGGGATCTATACTATTTATAATTAAGTTGTATAGTTAAAGTGCTAAACCAATGGGGTGTGTTGTGTAACATTTCTCCTGAGGAATAAAGCACATTTCTAAGCCAACTCACACTGTTGTCATTATTATTATTATTATTATTATTATTATTATTATTATTATTATTATTGTAAGTATTATTACTGTAAGTATTATTATTATTATTATTAAAATTAGTTAATGCACAGTAAACTTTATTCAAGGTTCCTTACATGATTTAAAATCACTGATGCACAAAGCTCTACACACACAACACTACAGTACAGACACACTCACACACTATAGTACACACAGATATGGAGCATGAAAGGTAAAGCAGCGCAAAATGTATTTTGTGTATTTTTTCACAGATTTAATTTAAATCATGTGTTTTTGTCCAGATTTAGTAAAATATTAAGCCTTTTTCCCACATTATTAAATATTTCAAATGTTAAAATAAATACTTAAATAAATGGCAAATCTTCATTTTGAAAAATAAATATTTACTGTTTTACTAAATGTTTAGTGAAATCTACACCCCACACTTCCCCAGTTCGCCACCAGAGGTCGTCATCTCCCGCATTCTAACCCTGTCTCTGATATTCCATTACCAAGCGCCATGTGCATTTAGTTTAACTGACCCTCTTCTCCCATTCGTTCAGCACCACACACACACACACACACACACACACACACACACACTACAGTACAGACACACACACACACACACACACACACACACACACACACACTACAGTACAGACACACACACACACACACTACAGTACAGACACACACACACACACACACACTACAGTACAGACACACACACACACACACTACAGTACAGACACACACACACACACACACACTACAGTACAGACACACACACACACACACACACACACACACTACAGTACAGACACACACACACACACACACACACACACACACTACAGTACAGACACACACACACACACACTACAGTACAGACACACACACACACACACACACTACAGTACAGACACACACACACACACACACACACTACAGTACAGACACACACACACACACACACACACTACAGTACAGACACACACACACACACACTACAGTACAGACACACACACACACACACACACACACACACACACACTACAGTACAGACACACACACACACACACTACAGTACAGACACACACACACACACACACACACACACACACACACTACAGTACAGACACACACACACACACACACACTACAGTACAGACACACACACACACACACACACACACACTACAGTACAGACACACACACACACACACACACACACACACACACTACAGTACAGACACACACACACACACACACACTACAGTACAGACACACAGTATACACACAGTTTACACACTGCAGTACAGATACACACACACACACACACACACACTACAGTACAGACACACAGTATACACACAGTTTACACACTGCAGTACAGACACACACACACACACACTACAGTACAGACACACACACACACACACACACACACACACACACACACACACACTACAGTACAGACACACACACACACACACACACACACACACTACAGTACAGACACACACACACACACACACACACACACACACACACTACAGTACAGACACACACACACACACACACTACAGTACAGACACACAGTATACACACAGTTTACACACTGCAGTACAGATACACACACACACACACACACACACTACAGTACAGACACACAGTATACACACAGTTTACACACTGCAGTACAGATACACACACACACACACACACACACACTACAGTACAGACACACAGTATACACACACTGCAGTACAGATACATATGATACACACACTACAATACAAACAAACACACACACACAGCTGATCTAGGGGCACAGAGGCCTCACACAGACTCAGCAGCAGTGTGCCTCCATCTGAAGCTCTATAGAGGAGAGCCAGGCACTGACACTGACACTGACACTGACAGCTGACCTGCTGGCACTCTGGACTGAGAGTGGAGAGGAGAGACTGAAAACATAGTTTTCATACATCAGAGGAGATCAGCAGTGTGTCAGTAAAGCACACAGCACAAATAAATTAAAGAACAAAAATTATATTAACAGATGTACTGTAGATTAAGAGACACTTCCAAAAGTTGCAAACACGTACACACACACACATACAGAGAATCTACCACAAATACAGAGAATATTTCACACACAAACAAGGTACAGAGACGGTCACAGAGGTACAGACACAGTCTCCCAGTGCTGAACAGTCCCTAATCAGCAGATCACTGCAATGCAGGATACACCGACACTGTCCTTCCTGTGAGTCAGTCAGAGCTCAACTGCAGAGAAGATCGTCCTCGAAACAGAGCTCTCCCTCAGCCACACCCCCCCTTCTGTCCACCAGCTGCAGACCAGCCACGCACTCACACCACCCACCCTCCTTGCCCCTTAGGGGACTCCCACTCCCACAGCACCCTCACGCACTCCTCCCACAGCACACTAGGGACACACTGTACCTGCAGGACCTCGCTGGGCCCTGAGCACAGCGGCTCCTCTCACTCTGCACTCGCTGGTCAGTGAGGGTCTCTGGCCTGGTGTCTACTGTAGAGACAGGGGTCGAGCTGCAGGGAAAGAGGCGGCTCCAACTCAGCCCTCGGCCTTCCTGAGCTCTGGTGCTCAAGCTGACACTGTAATTTAGCTTCCTGTTTCTCTGAGAATAATGGCTGTGTCAGAAGAGATTTCAGTTAATAATTTGCCTCAGAATTATACATCATGGGTCTGGACACTTCCAGATTTATAGTTGTTTTTCTATGAGTGTATGCTTGAGACTTAGACAGTACACTTATAATTATGTCAAATGATTATTACACTATGTATTTTACACATTACTTCTTTGTTGCAATACAATATTTATAGCAATAAGAATACACAAAATACACATGGCTTTAAATTTGAAGTAAACGCAGCTAAATATGTAGGTTCTCGTATATATGCTGTTAGTGCATGTTTATGTCCCTGGCTTTTCTAGTGATTGTCAAACTTCTCAATAGTTGTTTTCCAGCTTTTGAAACTAACAGTAATGAAGGAAGGATCAACTTCACTTGCAATCTGTGACTTCTGGTCTTTAAATGCTCTACAACAATAGAAGCACAGCACTGTCCCATACGTAGAGCAGTAGTGAAGCCATTGATATTTTTTAAACCATTTCTCCTGGAAATACAGGGATTTGGATTTAAGTTTCTGAGCTGGAATGGTCTCAACATCTGGCTGGTTTGGACTGTCTCCAAGCACCTCTGTTGCTCTCATCTAAATGTCTGCTGCACTGCACTGTCTGAAATAAAAGTAAAGTTGATATTTTGTGATTATCTAAAGTTTGTGATACTCTCACTATACTGTCATAAATTATGTCAATGTGTTGCATTGACATATTTTCATACCCTCTCATTAATTAAAGTATATCATAATTAATGCTAGTAATTTAAAAACTAATTCCCTACAATCTACATACATGTTCAGAAATTATTTGAAACCTAAACCTTTATATTCAAATTAACTAATGATTATATTGTATAGTATTATATGCCACACAGGAGTTACCACTGGGAGTGAAACAATAACTTACAGATTGCTTCATGATGTCTAATATACAGTAAATTATATAATGAATTTGGTCAATTCAAAATAGACAGGGAGCACATAAGCTGAACAGCTTACTATGAGTTTTATGTTCCTTACTACCACTCGCCTCAGCTTCTGCCCTGTCCCTGATGTGAACATGCTCTGTCTCCTCCCTGACATCTAAATTCTCTGTCCCTGCCACACGCTCCAATGGATCAATCTGCTAAATGAGTAAAAACAAACAAACAAACAAAAAAAAACTGTCAGACATAGTAGCCTTTACCTTCTCAAAATGTACATATATGCCATCTTGCAGTACATTAGATGCAATGCTAAGAGGAATGATGCCTGCTTCTGTAACTTACTCTTCTTTTAGCAAAGAAATTGTGAATATCAGGACCCTTTCTTTTTTCAAGCCACCCTGTGCTCAGCTGACAGCAGGAGCCCCAGTGTGGCCCCAGGGCCCTGCAGCTTTTTGAGAGCCAGCAGGGTGTACAGGGTCCCTGCAGCTCCTTTAAGAGCAGGGGTTGTAGCCGCTCACACAGCAGCACTGGGAGGGGCACTCAGATCCTACAGCACTACACAGAAATGAAAGGAAACAGAGAGAGAGAGAGAGAGAGAGAGCTGCCCAGCTTTTGTGCTTCTTTCCCCACTGTTGTGCAGCTGTGAGAGACGGAGGGGCGATGGAGTTGTCTCTGCTTTGTTGATCCACTGGCTCTAAACACACAGTAAGTACCAATACTGTCCAAATGCGAGGATTCACTGGATTCACTGCTTCCACTTCAGGGGCCTCTGAAGACACACAACACAACACATATACTGCTGTGTGTCGAGTCTTCCCATTGACTTCACACTCACTCAGACACGGACATGAACACAGAGAAATAGTTTTAAGCACAGCGTGTGTGTAGTGAGGGCACAGGTGGGGCTATGTATACATTTCTACAAAGGATTGCTTGTGTGTTAAAGATAATTTGGCCAGTCTGTGTTCTGTTCATTCTAAGCAGGCTGTGTACACACTTTGCTTCTGCGTCACATGAATGGCTCCGCCTACCCATCGCCTTGACCACGGCCAATGCAGTGCTGATCTTGGCAGATCCCTGCAGGCTGGACGAGGTGCACCAACCGGAGCTCACCCGTGGAGTTTAAAAGTGCTGCTAAGAAGGGATAGGGAGAGGGGGAACTGACTGTGAGAGAGCTGGGCAGAGCTGGGAGCAAGCGAGTTGAGTTTGTCTTCATTTTAAATCTATTAGAATAGTGGTTTTCAAACCGGTCCTGGAGTACCCCCTGCCCTGCTGGTTTCTGTTTCAACCGAGGTCTTAATTGCTTAATTGAATCCTAAGGCGATATACTGTTAAATTAGGCAATTAAGACCTCGGTTGGAACAAAAACCATCAGGGCAGGGGGTACTCCAGGACCATTTGAAAGTCACTGTATTAGAAGATAGTTACACTTACGAAGCCGGCAACTGAGCTGAGCAGCGTCTGGAGAGCTGTAATACTGCATGTGATTTCGTGCTGTGGGGTGGATGGTCATGGGAAGCCTGCCTTGTGAGATCTGGGTTTGTTTTGTTTATATAAAGTACAATAACGGCTGCTCTGTGGAGCGCTTATTGAGTTTTGCCATACACTATGATGCTGCCCTGTTTGAATGGTTTTAATTTGATTTTCTTTTAAAATGAAAAGCTCTTTCCCCCACTGTGTTTCTGGTTTTAGATTTCGTTTTAATGTACTGAGATATTGGAATCGTGATTTATAACTTTATAGCTAATTACTGAAAGTGATTGTTAGATTTAATGCAACTCCTCACTTTAATCAGTTACAACTAAGTATCGCCTAAGGGTCTTTGAAAGACGTCACACCCTTAAAATAGGTCATGGTACAGGATTGAGAAACTATACATTTACGCGTTTGGGGATTTGCTATTTGGTTACTTGTTTTGAGAATGGTGTTAATTGGAGTTTATATGGTTGTTTTTTTTGGGGTGGGATTTCATTGTTTGAATTTATTTATCAATTTATCAATTGATATTTGCATTTAAACTTCCCTTTCCCTATGCAAATCTCCCAGATTAATTGAGGTTGATTGAATGCAGAGATACTCATTGAATATTGACAACTTGTTAATTGAATTACATGCTGTTCTGGGAGTATTGTAATTTATTTCTGGATGTTGCACAAGAACTAGCTGTATTTTGCACATCTGATCTCAGTATTTTTTGTTTATCTTTTTTTAACAAATTTTTTTTTTTAATATTTAAATTATGCCTCCTCCTTTCATGGTGCACTTTATAATTGCTCTCCCAATTAAAGAACCTGTGTGGGAAGTTAAAGGGGTTCTCTATATAAGAGGACCTTGCCCTCTATGGGTGGCGTAGTCGGTGTTAAATAACTTGAAACCTGTTTAAAAGCTGTGTAGTGACCCGCTGCAAGTGTTCTGAAAAGTTGTGCGTCTTGCATTACTTCAGGAAGTCTTTTAAACCAACAACACAACTGTCATACCCATACAGAAACCCACACAGTACATAAATACTGAGTCCTAATATATAACACATACAGTTTCTATGACATGAATCGTATGACTGTTCATGAATCAGACTTAACACTTGGAGCTCTTCAGAATAAGCTGATGTCTCTCAGGAGAGCACAGGTATACAGGTGTTCATGACTTAGGATTTCTGGGGCGAATTTCCTCTCTGCCTGTGAGCAGCGGGCCTGAGATGAGAGCAGACAGACAGGCTGCGCTTTGATTGCTCACTGTCTGTGTTTTCAGTCTCTCCTCTCCACTCTCAGTCCAGAGCGTCAGCTGTGTGTATGTGTGCATATGTGCGCTACTGACACACTGCAGATCTCCTCTGATCGTCTCTCGCGTCGCTCCTCTGTCCTCAGGAATGTCTTAGCCCAGCAGTCTCCTGTCTGAGGAGCAGTTCCAGTACTCTATATGTCTGGATGTATTCACCAGCCCAGTCACCACTCCCTATGGGCACAACTTCTGCATGGAGTGTATTGGAGGGTACTGGGACAGCTGTGCTCTGTGCCAGTGCCCACTGTGTAAGGAGGCTTTCTATAGGAGGCCAGATCTCCACATTAACACAACATTGAAGGAGATCAGTGAGCAGATCGAGCGCTCTGCTCAGCCTGGAGAAGTACCCTGTGATATCTGCACTGGGAGGAAGCTCAGGGCTGTGAAATCCTGCCTGGTGTGTCTGGCCTCTTACTGCCAGACTCACCTGGAGCCCCATCAGAGAGTCAAAACCCCCTAAAGACACAAACTGATTTAGCCTGTGAGTGATATTGAAGACAGGCTGTTGCCAGAAGCACCAGAGAGTCCTGGACCTGTTCTGAAGAGAAGACCAGGTCTGTGTTTGTCAGTTCTGCACAGACCACAGCAGACACACTACTGTCTCCTTAGAGGAGGAATGCAGAGAGAAGAAGGTGGGTTTTTAATTTCTTTGCATTTTACCTTTAAATTACAGCTATTGTATATTATCAAACTTCTTGCACAGATTGAATACAAGATAAGGCATATACTCTACAGAGAAAATCATATTCCTTTAAAGTTCTGTCTTTGGAAAGTGCAGGACCCTGTTCAATAAGGCTCTGTGCTGACTGTCAGTGGGAGAGTCTGGAGCCCAGTGTCAGTGAGCTATCAGCAGTGACTGGAGTGCCTGTGTCCCCCTGTCTGTCCACAGGCTCAGCTGGGGGACACTGAGGCAGAAGTGCAACAGAAGATCCAGGACAGACTGAAGAAGGTGGAGGAGATCAGACAGGCGAAGGAGCTCAGCAGAGTTCTCCTGCTGTAGAGTCTCCCAGCCCTGTACCCCCCTCCACACACCAAGGACTGGTCTGACATCACTGTGACCTCTGACCTCTGTCAGGAGAGCAGTGTCTGAGCTGGAGGAGAGACTCAGGGAGGAACTGAAGGACCTGTATGGAATTGGTTTGTGTTGTAATTTAATTTTTACTGTGCAAGAAAGTTTTACCTACAGTGACTGAGGACAGAGATCTTGTCTTAACCTGTAAGGATGAATTAGAGTAACTCTTGAAGGAAGTTGTATTTACCCCTATGGAATTCAGTTCCTCTTAGTCATATAATTGTTTTGTTCATGACAACATTACAGCATTTTTTATGTTTACCAGTCCTATGTTTAATTTAGTCCAGCACAGTGTTTGTAATCTATGGTGCCTTAAACTGAGTGCTTTTCTTCCAGAGCTGAAGAGGATCTAAAAGTGTAGAGGTGTGTGATTTCTGTTGTTCTTCTCCTGCTCTCACTCACACACACAGTGCCAGGCAGTGCTGATGGTATAAACTCCTCACTCAGTGGGACCAGTAATATTCACTGACAGGGACTGACTGAGCTCCACAAACATAGTCTCTCATTGTGAGCTGCTTTCCATGGGGGTCAGTGGCTCTGAGGAATCCCAGCTGACCTGAGCCCAGTCCACAGCAGCACCATCAGCAATATTCACTCAGTCCAGCAGCACAGCTTCCTGTGAGCCCAGTGTCCCCACCTGGAGAGGAGCTCATACAACACAGACTGTGGCTCTTCTGTTAGGACAGCACTGTGATCTTCTAAAATAAGTTGTAAAATAGATCTGTCTCCAAGGGTTAAAAAATGTAATGAAAAATAAGAAACCATGTCAATTGTTCATTGTTCTCTTCTCTTCTCCTCACAATTGCTGTGACTATTTTCTTCATGTTTCTCTCCTCTCTGTTCCACAGTGGATGTGACTCTGGACCCCAATACAGCTCATCCCTGTCTCATCCTGTCTGAGGATGGGAAACAAGTGAGAGATGGAGATGAACGACAGGCTCTCCCTGACAATCCAGAGAGATTTGATTGTCCCTGTGTCCTGGGAAAGGAGGGTTTCAGTACTGGGAGACACTACTGGGAGGTGGAGGTAGGGGAGAAGACTGGCTGGGAGTCACCAGAGAGTCTATCAACAAGAAGGGGGTGATTTCACTGAGCCCTGAGGATGGGTACTGGATTGTGATTCAGAGGAATGGGAATGAGTACTGGGCTCTTAATGACCCCTCTGTCCTCCTCCCTCTGAGCCCGAAGCCCTGGACGGTGGGGGTGTTTGTGGATTATGAGTGGGGGCAGGTCTCCTTTTACAATGTGGAGGCCAGGTCTCATATCTACACTTTCACTGAAACCTTCACTGAAAAATTCTATCCATACTTCAGCCCCGACCTCAATGATGGAGGTAAAAACGCAGCCCCACTGATCATCTCTCCTGTGCGTCCCACAGACTGAAGGAGGCAGATCCTCTGTGGGGGGGCAGCAGGAGCAGTAGCCAGTAAGAGTAATAACAGTGAGATTCAGATCAGTGCACTCCAGCCCCAGAGGGAGTCATTCAGGGTGTGAGGGCTGTCAGTCACAGATCAGGCGCTGCTGTCTGTGAGCCCCACACTGGTGTAGAGCAGCGAGGAGCTCAGAGCCGCACACACTGAAGGCTGTTCAGACCCTCAGACTGACAGCTGCTTTTGTGAGGGGGCTTCTGTCGCTGAAGAGCCCTGGCTGTCCAGACACAGGCGGTTTATAACATGCTTGTGTTACAGCAGGGTAGTTCCGGGGTTAAGGGTTAGCCCCATGCGGGAGGCGCCATGATTGGAGAAGCCAGTCATAGGGCCAGAGGGCATAAATAGGGGTGACCGGTTCCCGTGAGGAGGAGTTGTGTGGGAGGTGTGTAAGAGTTCAGTGTTGGAGAGTGTCAGAGTGCTGAGCTTGAGAGGGTAGCATGTTCGAGAGAGGGTCCCTCCAGCCTGAGATAAGCCTGTGCTCATAATAAAGTTCCTGTTGTTTGTGTTGAACCCTGTGTCCTCTCATTATTCCGGCCGTTAGTGACGAACTCCCACAACGATGGCGAATAAAAAGGCCATATTGTTACAATATATAATATAATATATACTGCATTATAAGTACATAATCCATGCACACATTCATAGATGAAGCTGTTCTGAATCCATAGATAACACATACATAGTAATTACATATATTATAGCTGAATTATAAAAGTCTCTCTCTCTGGCTCTGGCCAGCTCTGCTCAGTGTCTGTAACCCGACTCCTCTTATCAGCTGATCTATTCCAGCTGCCTGAGACAGGGTTTCTTGGATTGGCTAGTAAAAGCAGATCTCCATGGCTCATGACACACACAGTAACATCCTCGCCATTGATCAATTCCAGACTCATGTGCTGCTTTGCGCATTGAATTTTTAAAACCAGGAAGCATGTGATGTAAACAAATCGTTTCTCCGATAATTAATACTCTGTAATTGATGCCCCCATTTTGTGCTGATCTGCCTCATCCTCAGATTGGTTAACACTTTTGATTGTCAGGAACATTGACCTATCTATGCTCTTCATAATGTTCATAAGTACAAGGAAAGTTTGATGGCAGTCAGAAATTTAGCGATGAAGGAAGTAGTAGTAATGGGACATTTTTACGGACAGTCAAACTTTTTTACGGATTTATAAACAAGGTGAAATTAAGATTTTTTTTATGGACTGTCCTTAAATTTATGGATGGTTGGCAACCCTGTAAACACCCCAGAAGCTTTCCAGAGGCATTGGAAGAAACATGTCTTGATGTCTTGGTTTTCAGTAATGGGTTTCAAGACCATGTCAATCATGTGAAGCAGGTATTACACAGAATAAGACAAAATGGTGTCAAACTCAAACCCACTAAATGTGAACTGATTAAATGAGAAATCCCATAGCTAGGTAGACTTGTATCAACTGAGGGCAGTAAGATGGACCCAAAAGACATGCAGCAGTCCAAGCGTTGAAAGGCATAACCCCTGCCACAGTGGGAGAGCTGTGCAGGCTGATGGGATTGTTTGGTTATTACCGTCAGTATGTTAAAGACTTCTCTAAAATGGCTAAACCCCTGTATGACCTCCTCACTGTCCAGGGGAATAATCCGAAAAAGGGTCCCAAGTCTACAAAAAGTGTTTGGTTCTAGGACATTCACTGCCCCAGAGAAAAATGATCACTGAGGTGATTAGAGTTTTTGGCACTTGAGCTATGACTGACAAATTCAGTGAATATCTCTATTATGCTTATATGGGTGATAAGAGTCCTTTGTGGATTATATGAACAAAAATGTAATTAACTCTTTTCTGAGGGGTCATACCATAGATGAGCTATGGGTTGTCTGCACACACAGAAATATCCTGCACTGTAGCATTTCTTATGAGTCTGGTCCTGTCAGACTGCAGATGACCCTCCTCGTTTCCTCCTGGTGTGCGCAGCTCATCCTGAAGAACCGGTCTATCCAGATGCGAGTGAAGCAGAAGCAGTGTGTGTTGTGGCACAGGGCTCAGCAGCAAGTCCAGCACCAGTCACTCCACAGCAGGCCGAGACAGAGGGCCAGGGTGGTGCTGCTGCTGCTGTGAGCTGTGTGCTGAGGGCAGTGCTGCTGTCAGACCCCCAGACTCCACACTGCGCTCCAGCGGGCAGCAGGCGAGGGAGGGGGAGAGAGGCGGCTCCTGAGGGACGGGCAGAGGCCTCCAGGGCAGCGGCTGTGTCCTCTGAGAGGAAGAGCAGATGAGGAACTGAGGCCTCACACAGCAGCCTCACTGTGGAGAGATGGGACAAGCTGGGCAGCACAGAAAGGCACTGACTCTGACACAGGACAACTGGTTTAGTCATGTGATGTCGAAGGAGAAAGGATGATGAACATTATAAAATATATTCCCTTTTCCTAAATACTTTTACTTTCTAAACAGTGGGATGTTGTCCACTTAACATAAACCTAATTAATGTTATATTATTGTGACATTCTTCGTCCTTGAGTAGTAGGAATAAGGAGACACAGAGCAGTATGCTGGTTTAACACCGCTTTATTGCTCAAACCTGGCTGACACACAGTCACTTCTAAATACTGGTTATTAGGTTTAGTATTTTACATGTGCAAATTAAAAAACATGAACACATTTAATTCTTATGATTAATATTTCTTTTAATCAATTCTAAAATTGTCTAAACATTAAAATTCTGTAATAAATCATAATCAGAACAATAAACAAAGCCAAAGAAAAACAAATACATAGTGCGTAAATTTAAATCTCATGCATTGTAAAGGAACTTTAAATACATTCGACATTCGACTCGTTTCAGCCTCTCCATGTCACTCCCCCAGACAAACCGAAATATGATTCTTGTGATCAATTTACTAGTATGCCCGTCTGGGGGAAATAACATGCCTACATAGAGAAGGATAGGGAAAAGGATGGCCTTAAGAAGAACATAAGAACATAACATTACTTACATTACCCTGAATGCCTACAGCTTCCAATTTGTGGATCAGAGGAACCTTGTCAAAAGTTTTCTGAAAATCTAAGTATCTTTCATGTGATTTACAGCTGCAGTTGCATGTTAAAAAGACTCCAATAAATTAGTAAGACATGATCTGCCTCGTCTAAACCCATGGTGACTATCTCCAAGAATATGGTTTTCATTAAGATGCTCCTCTAGTTTCTGTCTAATATTTTGTTATATAAAAAAATAAGCAGGTGAGACTGATTGGGCTGTAATTCCTGGCTGAGTTTTGTGTCAATTGGAAAATTTTAGTTAGTGACTTTGAATGGGTTTGATATCAAATTGAAATTATCTAAAAATAAATTATCTTGACCTGATTTTTACCATGTTACCAATGTATGTGTTTCTGTGGGCGTGGTGTCATGCTGATGCGGTGGATACAAAACCGGTGCAGTCCTGGTGTGTTGTGTTAAGAGTTCTGGCAGGGCTAACTGAGGCACAGTGTGTGTTCAGTAATGCAGTGCAGTAGGAGCGGCTCTGCATTACAAAATGTGTGGCTTGAAGTCAGGGACTCAGGACTGTCTCACGTCACTGGCACTCAGAATCAAAATGAATTCTACAATGAATCAACTTTCTAATTAGTTTTGCCATTTCTTTGCTATCTAAAGGTCTGGAGCTGTAATAGCGATGCACCTCGTTGATCTCCTTCTGCAGGTCATCCTTCTTCTTTTCTATTTCCCTCTTCATCTCCTCCAGCTGCTCTTTGACTCTCCTCTTCTCCTCCTGCAGCTCAGTCACCTTCTCCCTCCTCTCCTGCTCCCTCTCCTCCCTCAGTCTCTGTTCAGCCTCCAGTGGCAGTATCCTCTGGTACTGGTCGAAGGTGCAGTGTGCTCCTCCGTTCTCTCCCATCATGGCCACTATCGTCTCCAGCAGCTCTATCACCTGTCTGCGGTCGCTCTTGCTATTGTTGCTGAAGACGCAGCACCTGTTGCCACACTTCTCCATCAGCTGCTGCAGATCCTCTCTTCCTTTCTGAATCCTCTCCTCCTGTCTCTGCTGTTGCTCTGCACTGAACCCCTGATTCCTCTTCCTCCTCTCCTCAGCCTGTTTCTCAATGTACTGCTCAACCGTCAGCCCCCCAAGTCTGTCCGCGTGTGTGAACAGAATCAATGCGTGTCTGAACACTGCCTCCCCACACAGCTCCTGGAGACGCTGCTGATACTCACTAATATCATAATTTATTACATTATCAATTATCAGTTCCAGTGAGATCACTAAGATGACAGCATGGGGACCCGGGGAGGAGAGCTGGACCATCATCTCCTTTTCAACCTTATCACAGCGATCCTTGCAGAACTGTGGAGTATCAACAATAGAAATGTATCTTCCAGCAACCTCCCCCTTTCTGACATCACAGTGTTCTGTGGTTTCACAGTCAGTGTCCTCCTCTCCTGTGTGAAACGCCTCTCTGCCCAGGATGGTGTTTCCTGAGGAGCTCTTCCCTGCTCTATGGTCTCCAGTCAGCAGGATGCGAATCTCGCTGATGCTCTCCTGGCTCAGCTGAGAGGACCCTGCTGCAGCTGCACTGCCACACACTGGGGAAACAACACAACACTGTCAGTGAACACACACACACACACACACACACAGCCCTGTTAGCCTGGTCAAACATACACACACACTCAGTAGAGAGCTACAGAGATCAGTGCGCAGTGTTGGTTACACACTCAGTAGAGAGCTACACAGGTCAGTGCGCAGTGTTGGTTACACACTCAGTAGAGAGCTACACAGCTCAGTGCGCAGTGTTGGTTACACACTCGGTAGAGAGCTTCACAGCTCAGTGCGCAGTGTTGGTTACACACTCGGTAGAGAGCTACACAGCTCAGTGCGCAGTGTTGGTTACACACTCGGTAGAGAGCTACACAGCTCAGTGCGCAGTGTTGGTTACACACTCGGTAGAGAGCTACACAGCTTAGTGTGCAGTGTTGGTTACACACTCGGTAGAGAGCTACACAGCTCAGTGCGCAGTGTTGGTTACACACTCGGTAGAGAGCTACACAGCTCAGTGCGCAGTGTTGGTTACACACTCGGTAGAGAGCTACACAGCTCAGTGCGCAGTGTTGGTTACACACTCGGTAGAGAGCTACACAGCTCAGTGCGCAGTGTTGGCTACACACTCGGTAGAGAGCTACAGAGATCAGTGCGCAGTGTTGGTTACACACTCAGTAGAGAGCTACAGAGATCAGTGCGCAGTGTTGGTTACACACTCAGTAGAGAGCTACACAGCTCAGTGCGCAGTGTTGGTTACACACTCAGTAGAGAGCTACACAGGTCAGTGCGCAGTGTTGGTTACACACTCAGTAGAGAGCTACACAGGTCAGTGCGCAGTGTTGGTTACACACTCGGTAGAGAGCTACACAGCTCAGTGCGCAGTGTTGGTTACACACTCGGTAGAGAGCTACACAGGTCAGTGCGCAGTGTTGGTTACACACTCGGTAGAGAGCTACACAGGTCAGTGCGCAGTGTTGGTTACACACTCGGTAGAGAGCTACACAGCTCAGTGCGCAGTGTTGGTTACACACTCGGTAGAGAGCTACACAGCTCAGTGCGCAGTGTTGGTTACACACTCGGTAGAGAGCTACACAGGTCAGTGCGCAGTGTTGGTTACACACTCGGTAGAGAGCTACACAGGTCAGTGCGCAGTGTTGGTTACACACTCGGTAGAGAGCTACACAGGTCAGTGCGCAGTGTTGGTTACACACTCGGTAGAGAGCTACACAGCTCAGTGCGCAGTGTTGGTTACACACTCGGTAGAGAGCTACACAGCTCAGTGCGCAGTGTTGGTTACACACTCAGTAGAGAGCTACACAGGTCAGTGCGCAGTGTTGGTTACACACTCAGTAGAGAGCTACACAGGTCAGTGCGCAGTGTTGGTTACACACTCAGTAGAGAGCTACACAGGTCAGTGCGCAGTGTTGGTTACACACTCAGTAGAGAGCTACAGAGATCAGTGTGCAGTGTTGGTTACACACTCGGTAGAGAGCTACAGAGATCAGTACGCAGTGTTGGTTACACACTCAGTAGAGAGCTACACAGCTCAGTGCGCAGTGTTGGTTACACACTCGGTAGAGAGCTACACAGCTCAGTGCGCAGTGTTGGTTACACACTCAGTAGAGAGCTACACAGCTCAGTGCGCAGTGTTGGTTACACACTCGGTAGAGAGCTACACAGGTCAGTGCGCAGTGTTGGTTACACACTCGGTAGAGAGCTTCACAGCTCAGTGCGCAGTGTTGGTTACACACTCGGTAGAGAGCTTCACAGCTCAGTGCGCAGTGTTGGTTACACACTCGGTAGAGAGCTACACAGGTCAGTGCGCAGTGTTGGTTACACACTCGGTAGAGAGCTTCACAGCTCAGTGCGCAGTGTTGGTTACACACTCAGTAGAGAGCTTCACAGCACACTGTTTGCTATAAACAGCCTCTGGACAGATCAGTAGTGTGTGTTTTTCCCTCAGATATTGACTGTGTTGGGAGACTCCGCTCATTCAGTACAGACCTGAGTGCAGATACACTGGGGTGACTTACTCTTCTCACTCTTCATGCGTTTCCTTATCTCCTCTCTCCAGTCTACTGGTGTTGTTCTGTAATAACGATCCACTTCAGTGATCACTCTCTCCAGTTTATTCTGCTCTCTCTCCAGTGCCCTAGTTTTCTCCTCCAGCTGCTCTGTAAGTTTCCTCATCTCCTCCTGCAGCTCAGTCACCTTCTCCCTCCTCTCCTGCTCCCACTCCTCCCTCAGTATCTGTTCAGCATCCAGTGGCAGTATCCTCTGGTACTGGTCAAAAGTGTGGTGTGCTCCTCCATTCTCTCTCATCATGGCCTCTATCGTCTCCAGCAGCTCTATCACCTGTCTGCGGTCGCTCTTGTTCTTGTTGTTGAAAAAGCAACATCTGTTTCCACACTTCTCCATCAGCTGCTGCAGATACTCTCTCTCTCTCTGATTTATCTCTTCCTCTGTCTGCTGTTCCTCTGCACTAAACCCCTGATTCCTCTTCCTCCTCTCCTCAGCCTGTTTCTCAATGTACTGCTCAACCGTCAGGCCCCCCAGTCTGTCCGCGTGTGTGAACAGAATCAATGCGTGTCTGAACACTGCCTCCCCACACAGGTCCCGGAGATACTGCTGACACTCACTTATATAATATATAAAATGATCATTAATCAGTCCCAGTGAGATCAATATGACTACAGCATGGGGTCCCGGGGAAGAGAGCTGGACCATCATCTCCTTTTCAACTTCTTTATTAATATTTTTCCTTTTGAACCATGGAGTATCAACAATGGAAATTCGTCTCCCAGCAACCTCCCCCTTTCTGACATCACAGCGATCCGTTTCCCTGTCAGGTTTTCCCTCTCTAGTGGGAAAAGCCTCTCTGCCCAGGATGGTGTTTCCTATAGAGCTCTTCCCTGCTCTGAGGCCTCCAGTCAGCAGGATGCGAATCTCGCTGCTGCTCTCCTTGTCCAGCTGAGAGGACCCTGATGCAGCTGCACTGCCACACACTGGGGAAACAGCACAGCACTGTCAGTGAACACACACACACACACACACACACACTGGGGAAACAACACAGCACTGTCAGTGAACACACACACACACACACACACACTGGAGACAACAACACAGCACTGTCAGTGAACTCACACACACACACACACTGGGGAAACAACACAGCACTGTCAGTGAACACACACACACACACACTGGGGACAACAACACAGCACTGCCAGTGAACTAACACACACTGGGGAAACAACACAGCACTGTCAGTGAACACACACACACACTGGGGAAACAACACAACACTGTCAGTGAACTAACACACACTGGGGAAACAACACAACACTGTCAGTGAACACACACACACACACACACAACACACACACACAACACTGTCAGTGAACACACACACACACACACACAACACACACACACAACACTGTCAGTGAACACACACACACTGGGGAAACAACACAGCACTGTCAGTGAACACACACACACACACACACACACACACACACACACACACACACACTGGGGAAACAACACAACACTGTCAGTGAACACACACACACACAACACACACACACTGGGGAAACAACACAACACTGTCAGTGAACACACACACACACACACAACACACACACACAACACTGTCAGTGAACACACACACACTGGGGACAACAACACAGCACTGTCAGTGAACACACACACACACACACACACTGGAGACAACAACACAGCACTGTCAGTGAACTCACACACACACACACACACACACACACACACACACACACACTGGAGACAACAACACAACACTGTCAGTGAACACACGCACACACACACACACACACACATGAACAGAACACTGCACAAGGACCAGCTTTAAAAAAAAAAAAAAAAGACACACAGGTCTGATGACATCTCATGTAATACAAAAATATCCTGAGAACGCACCACTGACTAGTTTATCTCTGTGTAACATCACCTTTTCTTTTAATAACACTTATTAAGCGTTTGGGCACTGAAGACACATGTTGGTTAAGTTTAGCAAGCGGAATTTTCCCCCATTAATCCATTATGCATTTCTTCAGCTGTGCAACAATACGGGGCCTTCTTTGCCTTATTTTGCGCTTCATAATGCGCCATACATTCTCAATGGGAGACAGGCCAGGACTGCAGGCAGGCCATGCTAACACCTGCACTCTCTGCTTACACAACCATGCGCTTGTAATCTGGGCTGAATGTGGTTTGGCGTTGTCCTGCTGGAAAATGCAGGGACGTCTCGGAGATCACATGCATTCAGATGTGGTTTTCGGCCTTGCCCTTTACACATCGAGATTTGACCGGAGGGTGATCAGTGCCAAAATTAAGATGAAGATGATTATGCACATGAACATGATTAAGAACATGAAGATGCAGAACGTCTCTCAAGGTATTACATGCAGGTAATACAAATGTCCACTCATCTGCAATACTGTGTGCAGTTCTGGGCTCCACACTTCAAGAAAGATATCGCTGCTCTAGAGGCAGTTCAGAGGAGAGCAACCAGACTTATTCCAGGTCTGAAGGGAATGTCCTACTGAGAGACTGAGGAACTGAACCTTTTCACCCTGGAACAGAGGAGACTACGTGGGGACTTGATCCAAGTCTTCAAAATCATGAGGGGCATCGACCACATCAAACCAGAGGAGCTTTTCCAGATCTGCAGGGACACACGCACCCGGGGACACCAGGGACGGATTATGATTTGCAATGGCCCCCCTCCCACCATTTTTTCCTATTCTTTCCCTTAGCTGTGCATTCACAGTAATAGAAAGTGTTCGTTTTGATGATCATGAATATTCAAAATGTTCTCACTCTGCGTCAAATGCCTGCGCTACCCCTGCGCTAAAAAAGCATTTGTACACATTGTACAGGGTTTACAGAATCAAGGTATTTGTCTCTCCACAAGTCTAATATTAGCTACACAACAAATAATCAACAATGAGGCAAATTAAGAAATATGAAACACACGTCTTTAATGAATTAACTGTCAAATATACACGTATTTAATGCATCACAGGCTGCCGGGTTGCGGGAGTATTATCGTCCAGTTTATTTTAACTAGTCAGTCACTGCACCGGTGCTGTTAAATCCAAGTGTTTAATGCAATCGGATATTAACTGTAAGCAGTAAAACATTTCATTGTTTCTGTACGTGGATTTCACTCCATGCTGCTACTAAAACTAATTTCTTCGTGATCGCACTCGGTTGTTGAAATCCAGTGGTTTTGCAAAGAAATTAGAAATGGACGGAAACATCTTCAGAAAAATGTCTTCGTTCGCTTCCCTGATCTTTTTGGATTTTCTTTTCCTTAGATCCATTGTTATGCATGAATTAGCAAACAAAAGATATGTGAAGATTTTGACGTCACTAGTTTAATGGTAATAGGTATTACAATCTGATTGGACCAGTCATTTCAAGCGCCATAGCCACTAAATTCTGATTGGACCAGTAAAAAAAGAAAATCTGTA
This sequence comes from Amia ocellicauda, assembly GCF_036373705.1. Classification (NCBI taxonomy): domain Eukaryota; kingdom Metazoa; phylum Chordata; class Actinopteri; order Amiiformes; family Amiidae; genus Amia; species Amia ocellicauda. The sequence continues at coordinate 9,909,818 of NC_089863.1, forward strand.
ATTTTCAAATATAATTTCAAACAGGATGGGACAATGGTTCTATAAGAGGTTTGGAGGCCTTCATATTCACAGGTCCCAATAGTAACAGGAGTACCATCCAGGGAGCCCTCATAGACCAAGATCCTTGTTTAAGAGGCCTTGTATAGGCTAAAGGACCCATATATTCAAGCATAAATAAACATTTGTTTTCATTGTTGATGGGTTTTCTGTACCAAACTGGATCACACAACCTTAAAGCCCGGGCCTACCCGGGCTCCTGGTAGTCAAGGGCACCTGGGCACTGGCCCCATTGGCCCAGTCTGAAATCCATCCCTGGGGGACACAAATGGAAATTGGGCTTCAAGGCATTCAAGACAGAAAACAGGAGACACTTCTTCACTCAGAGAGGCGTCAAAATCTGGACAAACTCCCCAGCGATGTGGTAGAAGCTGAAAACCTAACCTACACCTATGCCAGTGAGATTGGAATGCAGGTATAGTCTTTTGTCACAGCCCCCTTTCTTTTGGTGTGGTGTTTTGATGTATTACATATATTATAGTTAAAGATTGTTTATACAGTTTATTGAATTTGTGTAAAGCACTTTAAATGTATTTGTATTTTGTTTTCTTTTGAGCATTATTATTATTCATTTTTATAGGAGCAGTGAACATTTGACTGTTCTATGGCTGCTACTGGGGAGAGTCGTTTGCTACATAGATTGGCCGTCAAAATGCATTTTGTAACTATTAAACATTGTATTTTATTTGTTTTATATGTACTTTGTAATAAAGATCCTTGCCTTATTGATTTGGCAGAAAACACCATTTATTCTTCCATTCAGTTGGAAAGGAATTAAGCATTAAAGTGATTTTATTGATTTGGAATTCCCTTTGGTCCAGGAATAATTAAAGGGTGGCATAGTCATTTCAACCATAGAGTAACCAGGGTGCCACATTCAAATATTCAATGAATTATCCCACCTCTACTAAAGACTTAGGCATGCGTTCATATTTAGCTGCAAAGACTTGCTTAAGAATGAAAATAAATTATAATACACATGAGTTTGGCCCGTTTACCAATTTCTCACTGCTATCTGCTAAATGAATGGTACGTATATCAAATAAAAGCTCTCCAGTGTTATAGGGATCAATAGGATCAGACAAACTTGATGGTTGATCGGAAAGTAGACTGATCACTGTTTTATCTAAGATAGATAGATATTAGGACCAAAGTACTGTACAATAGAACTGCACTATAAAGGGATTCTGTTTGAAGATGGAAGACAGTCATAGCGAATGAGTGGAAAGAGGGAGTGATGAACAAGAGTGAGGGGGTGGAGCAAGTGCGCTTGCATTTTAAAGATGTTTATTGGTTTTGTTTCGTTTTTTTCACCGATCATGCATTCCTTTGGTCAGGCTGCACAGATTTTTAAGCAAATTAAGCAATTAATGGTGTTGGGACTAAAACTGAGATGTCTTCAGATGTGTTACAGGGACAGTTTGGTTGGACTCACAGTCAATTAAATTGCCTCTGCTATTACACCGCTTGGCCTCTGGCTCCTCAGTCTTCACAGGACCTGCTCTCTTCAATGGGATCATTGTCGCTACTGATCTTCCTGCAGATAAAGGACAGAGACAGACACACAGCAATGAACACACTCTGAGCCGGGAGCTACAGCAGCAGCTTCAGCAGTATTTCTTTATGATTATGATATTCAATACAAGACAATAAGACTAATGTGTCTAACTCCGAGTAAACATTTCTTCAATAAAAACTTGACACTCATCTCTCCCTGAAATAGTAATTGGTGCAGTTAATTCAGTTTTGAGATGCACACAGCTGTCCTGACAGATTACCTTTATCAGGATCTTTAGATTAATCACAATCACTGATCCATCACTAACAAAGTCCCAAGTTCAAGTCTTCTCATTTGAGAGCCATTATACAAACATCACTGTACCTTAACACTGACTTGGGCTGCACTTCACTGCTGACTGGAGTTTTGAGACTCTCAGGGTGAAAGATCAGTGTAGAAACTGAATTAAACTGCAGTGTATAATCATTTCCAACATGAATAAACCCAAGGCTGACTTCCCATCTCTTCTGAACTGAGGCTTCAGCCAACCTGCAGTTAGCTATTGTGCTCTGGTAACAGACAGGTGGGGTGTACAGTGTGGGGGGGCCTGGTTAGGGGAGACACAGTGTGACACAGAACGGCTCCATGTCAGATAGAGCCAGTGACAGTGTGGTGACTATAGAGAGATGTGTTCAGATGTGATACAGGGACAGTTTGGTTGGACTCACAGTTGGTGTAAATGTCTCTGCTCTCACAGCGCTTGGCCTCTGGATCCTCAGTCTTCACAGACACAGCTCTCCTCACTGGCTTCCTGTAGCTAAAGGACAGAGACAGACATACAGCCATGAAAAAACTCTAGAGATACTGAACATCTTCAGCACTATTCCTCTCTTACTACCAGTAGGACAGTGCAGGTGTGTCTAGGGACCCCCCACCTCTGTCCACTCTTACCAGTGGCCTGGGCTGATGCTGAGCTGACCCAGATTCTGTAGGGGGTGGAGGGTCGGACCTGTCATATGAACATCCATTTAAATTGTGAAATTAGAAAAAATATGACAATATTTGCATATGCATAGATGGCATAGTTAAAAAAGGTTTGTTGCATGATATGTAATATAAAAAGTATTCAAATCCACAAAGTGAGTCAAAAATCAAACAAAGCACATACTCCTGGTCTGCAGTGACTGCCCCTCCACTTGAATATGATGTTGACAACATTAGATAAAGAGAAAATGTTAAAAAGGAACCAAAAAACATTATAATAAAAAAGTACAAACATGAATAAAAACACAATAATATTAATTAATTACCCTAATCGCTTTACATGTTAATGCAGTATTATTATCAATTGTAGTATTTAGATATGGTTAAACTGTGCTGTGGGAACTCTAGTGTGAGTGGACATAGTATCCACCATTTCCCAAAAGATCCCATAAGGCGACTTTGGGTTTAATTTGTGCAAACGAAAAAGAAAGATTTTTTCTGTCACTTCACCCCTGACAGATTTTCAAATGCCGTAGAAGTCGCGATGCGGTTAACCAAGAAATGCAGATTAAAACCTAGGTATGTACCCACATACAGCCTGTACAATAATTACAAACAATAACAACAACAAAAGCCTGGGGTCCGTCCTCGTACTTGGCATAAACTCAGAATGTTTCGTTCTCCAAAGTGAGTTTAAAGTTCAGGCAGCTCTGTTACCAGAGCAACATGTCCAGCATCTTAACCCTGCTCCCTAGCAGGTGAACATGAAGTTAGCCGGCTAAGAGTCTGAATGTATTTAATCAGAGCCCTGTCTAGGCATTAGCAACATAGCGGCCACTTAGGGCCCCCGGCCGCTAGGGGACCCCTAGCAAAAATGTATAATAAATACATAAAAACATATTTTCAATGATTTTCTATAATTGCTTTTCATTACATTTTCAATTTTCAATGAACTTATAGATTGTGTTTATGAGGGAGTCGTACCCAGGGGCATTATGGAATCATAATTTATATGCTGTAAACCTGCCATCGATCTGCGGCTGCGTATGCGTCCTTACGGTGTGGGTGTGGCAGAAAATAAGGAAAAAAACGTCTAGGATTGCGACCAAATTATAATGTCGGAAAAAAGACCAAGAATATACAAATCTGGCTGGTAAAAAAAAAATGATGCTTTGTATACTGGCTAAAGTAACTGTTTTAGTGAGGATTACATACTAGATAGCTAGCTGTCTGTTTTTTTTCTCTCTCGTTGCTTTAATTGGACAGTCCAAGTTCACCTTACCTGCCACCAAATAGTGTTTTATTATAACATGGTGGCTGTGTATTTGCATCTATAGCGAGTTTTACCTTGAATAGGATCTGCAAGAGTTTTGTTCAATTGTTTCCAGTATAAATCTATGCTATAACACTGCAACCTAGTTCTGCAGCATCAATGATCAAGTTAGCTAATTAGCTATTAAGTTAAAATCAGCAAATGGGATTTGGATAGACTTATTTAAACCTGCAAAGTGTGTAATAAATATCAGTCAGGACATTTGTTGACTAACAGACACATGAAGGGGTGCTGCTGACTAGGACTAAGCCTGGGGAGAAAATCTATAAACCACTAAATGTATGTCATAGGGAAATCTGGAGGATTAGTGGTAGGAGTGTTTAGCATAATAAATGAGTCAAAAAATTAATATATAGATTATGAATAAAAGTTTAGTCTAAATCTAAATGTTAAATCTAAATCTAAGTTCTAAATCTATATCTAAATGTGAATTATCAGGGATCAGCCTGCGAATAGAGTTTAACACTATACACTTGTAATGTAAAGTGTAGACGTGACAAGTAAATATCCCAGTTCAAACTCAGAGCCAGCTTCTTATCTATTTATTTACCTTCCCCACATTCCCTATCTTTAAGGAACTGTAATACAAATAGGCTGTAATCAAGATCAAACACAGTACATGTTTCAACAGCCTGGAAATAATTTATACACCTACATGATCAATATGTTTCTATATGGTATACTGTTGTCCAGCACAGAGCTCTATGTAATATCTGCATCAGTCTGGGATAAATTATATTGAACACCACCGCGTTTGGGGATCACTGACATTGAGGCAAATAAAAAACAATACACCTGATTTGCTATTGTTTGTCCGGCTTCTTCTCTGGCTTTTGCAGACACAGCAGTATTAGATTTATTCAATATAATGTTCTTTGCCTCCTTATACCCTTCAATAATTAGCTGCTGTTCAGCACCGCAGTGAAGGGCAGCAGCTCTTCTGCCATCGACAAATCAGGGTTTAGGTGCAACTCAACGTCCTTTCGTATCCAAATACACGATACGCGACACCTGGCTTGAGCTAACGAGCTAATTAATTCAGAGATGAAATCTCAAATGTTCAGTTTATAGTTTTAGCAGAACCACAAAGACACAGCAACAGCGCACTGGCTTGACAGACTCCATTCTTCTACCTCACAGCCCTATTCCCAGTCCTGTCCCCACTATAAAAAAAAAGACAAATCACTAGATGAGGATGATGTCCCATCACAGCAATCTCTTTCAACAGACTGCAGCAAATTCGACTTGTGTCATGATTTAAAAATAAATAAATGAATAAATAAATAAATAAACAAACAAACCTTTATCACATGTACAGTGGGGGGGGGAAAGTATTTGATCCCCTGCTGATTTTGTACGTTTGCCCACTGACAAAGAAATGATCAGTCTATAATTTTAATGGTAGGTGTATTTTAACAGTGAGAGACAGAATAACAACAAAAAAATCCAGAAAAACGCATTTCAAAAAAGTTATACATTGATTTGCATGTTAATGAGGGAAATAAGTATTTGACCCCTTCGACTTAGTACTTGGTGGCAAAACCCTTGTTGGCAATCACAGAGGTCAGACGTTTCTTGGAGTTGGCCACCAGGTTTGCACACATCTCAGGAGGGATTTTGTCCCACTCCTCCACACTTGTCACCTTCTCACCAAGCTGCTTGGCGATGGTCTTGTAGCCCATTCCAGCCTTGTGTAGGTCTACAATCTTGTCCCTGACATCCTTGGACAGCTCTTTGGTCTTGGCCGTGGTGGAGAGTTTGGAATCTGATTGATTGATTGCTTCTGTGGACAGGTGTCTTTTAAACAGGTAACGAGCTGAGATTAGGAGAGTCCCTTTAAGAGAGTGCTCCTAATCTCAGCTCGTTACCTGTATAAAAGACACCTGGGAGCCAGAAATCTTGCTGATTGATAGGGGATCAAATACTTATTTCCCTCATTAACATGCAAATCATTGTATAACTTTTTTGAAATGCGTTTTTCTGGATTTTTTTGTTGTTATTCTGTCTCTCCCTGTTAAAATACACCTACCATTAAAATTATAGACTGAACATTTCTTTGTCAGTGGGCAAACGTACAAAATCAGCAGGGGATCAAATACTCCCCCCCCCCCACTGTACTGTTATGATTAAATAGGGTAGTATTTAATAGGAGTAATTTGGCCAAATGCTGATATGCTGTATGTCCTTTCTTTACTTAATACACAAACGTAGTGTATGACTGTACAGTCTGCAAATATTGATTCTTATCCTTCTGAGACCCACCACAAACAGATATTTAATTATAAGTTGTAATATTTAACGTGTTATTAAATGAAAAATGTACCAAAACCATTTTTTAACGTTCCCTTACAATTTTAGTGCATTAATCTTTGTAATACAGTGCAGATAATACAACCACGACACCACTGCTTGTAACCCACAACCTCGGACAGACGACACAGCAGCGCCGCTGAACAGACTCTCCATCCCGGCGCCCCTGAACCCCAGACTCTCTTTACCTGGACCAGTCCGTCTCCTCTGGCGCTTATAAAATGGCGAAGGAGAAATTCAGTGTAAACTTTTCACTTCCTCAAGTTTAACACAAACACGTCAAACATGTTTCACAGGTGTGCAGAGCTCTTAGTCTGTTTCCTGTTGCTGACACTGCTGCGCTGCCTCCTCCAGTATCACACACTTCAAATGAACGGCAGTATCACCATATATGTATACATACATATATACTGTATACATATATATGAGGATAATAATACATTGAAATGCTCTCACACACTAGCGTCTTATTTTCTGTATTATTATTATTATTATTATTATTATTATTATTTATGCAGATGTGGTAAATTTGGCAATTTATATTTATGTTGAAATAATTTCTGTAAAAACAAGTCTACAGTTTGAATCTGACATATACACTGGTTTGTAATTGAGAAAGGTAGAGAAGGAAGTCAATTTTAAAACTATTTTATAGTGATATGTGGTTGTGAAGCAAAGATATTTGAGTAAAAATCTGCCTGATTTCATGGAGAATTTGAGCTACATTTTTTGACTCCAAGATGTCTCACATTTCAGGTATTTAATTTTCAAAGTTTTATGGGGGAGGGGGAGGTCCCAAAAAAATCTTCATTCCTCTTGCCCCCTTGAGTACAGATACACTCTACAGATACACACACACACACACTACAGATAGACAAAAATGCTAAGCAGGACCTGTTGATCTCGATTTTAGATCAAGATGGCAAGAGGAAAGGATCTTAGTGACTTTGAAAGAGGGGTCATTATTGGGGCACGAATGGCAGGAGCTTCAGTCACAAAGACGCTCAACTGGCTCGTGTTTCAATAGGAACAGTGACTCAAGTTACATCTGCATTTAGATCTATGGGAAATACATCAGTAAATATGGTTGGAAATTGCAGTAGAAAGCACACAATTGATGACCATGATGCTCATGCGTTACTGCGATATGTAAGGAAATACAGAAGAGCAACTCTTTCCCAGGTGACTGAGAATGTCAATGCAGGACGTGATCAGACTGTGTCAGCAGGAACAGTCCATTGAAAACGACACAAAGAGAGATATTATAGTAGGGCTGCAGTGCATAAACCCCTCATTACAAAGACAAATGCACATCTGAGAGTTCAGTAGGTGCAAAAACCATAGACACTGGTCTACAGAAATGTGGAAAAAAGTGATCTGTTCAGATGAGTCATCCTTCACCATATTCTGGACAAGTGGGCGAGTGCATGTGTGGGACACCAAGAGAACAGTACAGGCCTGACTGCTGGACCCCTACAGTGAGGGGGTCCGGAGGCTCTGTTATGCTGTGGGGGGCATTTTCCTGGCATGGTTTGGGTCCACTTGTCCCCTTAGAGGGAAGGGTCACTGCAAATCATTACAGAGTTATTCTGAGTGATCACCTTTATCCTATGTTGACACATTTCTCTCCTGATGGGAGTGGTCTCTTCCAGGATGACAATGCCCATCCACAGGGCACGAGGGGCACTGAATAGTTTGATGAGTATGAAAATGATGTGAATCATATGCTATGGCCTTCACAGTCACCAGATCTCAACCCAACTGAACACCTATGAACGTGTTAGACAGCGCTCTCCACCACCATCATCAAAACACCAAATGAGGGAATATCTTTTGGAAGAATGATATTCATCCATCCAGTAGAGTCCAGACACTCGTACAATCTGTGCCAAGAGCATTGAAGCTGTTCTGGTGGCTCGTGTAGCTCAACACCTCACTGAGACACTTTATGTTGGTTTTTCCCTTTACTTTGTCCCCCGTCTGTATATATAGCTTTGCTAAAGTATTCAGAACCTTCTTTGGTGTCCCATTTTATTATGTTACAAAATGATGCATATTTGTTTGTAGCTTGGAATATTTTAATTGAAGACTTTTAAGGGTATAACAAGTTCAACAACATAAAAAAATGAAATGTGTTGATTGAAAAAGTATTCAGACCCATCCATGGGCACCTACATTTATTTGAAAGTGGGGCAGAATCCAAACTTGAGCAGGCAGTGTGCAAATTTGATTCCAATGTATTTGCTATATGCATTACTAGCCTTCACTTTAAAGAATCAAATGCACTGCTATCAATTGAGTGTTCATGCATATATGGTATCAACCAAATAAACACGCTGTCTGAGACATCATGAGGTTTTGTTTATTCACACATAGCAATACTAGATGATCATTAAAAAAAATCCTGGTTTCCTCTCAGTATCGAACAACCTGCAGAGTGTTTCTAATGCAGTGCTGGACAGCAGTTATCAATTCCTTTCAATCACCAACTCCAACTGACTCGACTCTCTATACCTTATTTTGAATGGGAAAACAGAGGAAACAGTAATGTTTTTACATGAATGAAGTTAACTTAAATATGCATCTTTACTTTACAATGTCCCCAAAGTATTAGCCCTGCCTGTAAAGCAGCAAGAGAAATCTGACACAGTGGCCTCAAGGTCAAGATCATCCAACCTTGCTTTGTGTGTATGGAAAATAAGGAAATGGTTTACTTTTGTCTGCAACATTGAGGCCAGTTTTACATCTTCTTAAACCAGAATATCCTCTCTCAGCTGAAGCACACAAGCGGAGAAAACCTGTCACATCTGATGTTTATAAAAAAAACACGTTGATCAGCCGATACATGCTCATATGTCAAGATAACCGAGGCTTCATACAAACTGCACAAAACCTTGTCTCAGTCTTGCAGGTGTGTTACATTGGAAACAACAAACAAGCAACAGAACACTTTTAAGCTGATTCCATATTGCAATTCAAAATAAAGTCTCATTATCCTCGTCTATCTTTATTTTCACATTCCACATAAACCGATCAACCATAACATTATGACCACCTGCCTAATATTGTGTAGGTCCCTCTTTTGCCGCCAAAACAGCCCTGACTTGGACTCCACTAGACCTCTGAAGGAGTGCTGTGGTATCTGCCACCAAGACGTTAGCAGCAGATCCTTTAAGTCCTGTAAGTTGCGAGGTGGGGCCTCCATGGATCAGACTTGTTTGTCCAACACATTTTTGATGCATTTTTTAATATTAGATCAGTCTTCAACAGCTCATTTGATGGAATCGTTTGATAAATAAATATGAAATACTGTCTGTAAGTGTCAGGTGTTTTCTCTTTATTTTTTCAAGATGTTTTTAAATATTAGATCAGTCTTCTATACCACTATGAGTTGTTTGAGAAATAGGTAGTGTATCTAAACACAGCCACCTGGACAAACCCCCACAGAACAGTCAGCTATATCTGAGGTGCAAATACCCAAAAATTGTTGGCCACCAGATGCCACTGCAGGGCATTAGCTAAACTAAACTAGAACCTGAGATTCAATAAGCTACAATGTTGTAAATCTTTGTCATGGCTGTATTGTATGGACGACATCATCATATTAACACCAGATCACTGGCAATGGATTATGGGAAATTAAGTCTCTAAGTGAGAGTCATTCTCTAAAACACAACTTATCTGGTCATACCATTGCTATTGATAGCAGGGGAGAGAATCATATATCACATGCTTACATTCGTGTTTGTATAATCATTATCTAATTTACAAATGTACATTCATAGTTATCAGTGACAAAAAATGTGTGGGGTCACAGAGATAGTTTTGCCTCTACTGCATTAAAAGTGTGGGGGGGGCAATTGCCCCTGTTGCCCTGTGGTGTAGGCGCCTACGAACCTTGTCAAGTTTTTACACAGATTCTCCATAGCATTCCAATCAGGACATTACCTTATTATTAAGCCACTCCAGTGTAGCTTTGGCCTTGTGCTTTGGATCACTGTCACTGAGTACACAGGGACTTTTTATTGTGCCCTTCTCCTGAGCTGTGCTTTTCATTGGCTTCATCCCTGACCTGCTTTAAAAGCTCTTTGATCTTCATGGTTGAGTCTTCACTTGAAATTCACTACCTGACCAAGGAACCTCACAGACAAGTGTTTCTATTCTGAAATCATGAGAACCACTGCAATTGCACACAGACAGAAGCCATTCCACTAATTGTGTAGCTTGTTAAGGTATTGTAGGTCTGAATTAATTTAGGTTTGCCACACCAAATGGTTTTAATATGTATGCAGTTTCCTACAGATTGGGGTATTCAATTATAATGGCAGCCACAGGAGTTAGAGAGGAGACTTTATAAGTTATATACATTATGAAATGTACAGTGGGGAAATGTATTGCTTTAGTAGGGGTGTTATATTATGGGTTTTTTATAAATGAATATCCACAACGGAAACTTAACTGTTACTGTTTATAATTATAATTATCACAAATAATTGTGTTTGTCCCACCAATGTTAATACAGAAATCAACAAATTTTAGAAAAACTAAAAACAAAATAATGTATGGTCAGTATAACACCTTTTTATTGCTCCAGGCAGGCTTTTCACTGAACATTGAAACTTCAAAGTATTATTAACTTGTGTAAAAAATTAAACTCCAGAACAGAAATTACAGCCATTTATATTAGACTACAAACAACCGGACTATATACAAGTAAAGAAGAATACTAAACAGGGAAACAGAATTCCAAACATCTGGCTTTTGAGCATTGTCACTTTAGGCCTTACATAGACACAGGCGATTCTGTACTGTTGTTGCAGTGACTCATCCCAGCCACCACACTGCCATGGCGTTGTATCCTTGCACAGAGCACACTGTCAGTGCCTTTCATTGCGCTGTAAACAGACTCGGCATCTATTATTTGTTTTTGAAGGTTAAGGTGTATGATTTTTTGTGTCTGATTCAATTTTTCTACTTTGTATTTGGTTTTCTTGCTGTATCACGTCTTTCTGCTCTGTCTGTGACTCTCGTCTATTGTATGCGCCGTGTCTTCCCCCCCCATGCATTCTGACACGAAAATGGTGCCCAGTACATGTACATAGGTGGGCATTTCGATGCTTATTTTGGGTAAAAAATACTGTATTTTAGATGCTAGTTTTGGGTCGGAAAAACGTATTTTAATGCCTCTCACAATCAGTGAATCTCCCAAGAAAATACATCGCAAATGGAGGTGAATTGACTCGCTTTTTGCGATGCGAACCCTGACAAACTGTTCGCTGCTTCTGCATATGTCCATTTATTTCTGTATTTCTGGGATTGTTTAATATGATTAATATTATATTTATTATGGGGAATATGTATATATATATGGATATATATATATATATATATACACTACCGGTCAAACATTTTAGAACACCCCCATTTTTCCATTTGTATTGAAATTTAAGTTTTTAAGTACAGTTTCCTACACCATCAAAAGGCACTTGGAAACTGGAGGAAACTCTGACAGGAAGAGGTCTGACCCAAAGCCACAGCAGAATCATAAGACAAATTTCTGAGAGTCAACAGCTTGCGTGATAGGCGGCTCACAGGACAGCTTCAAGCACAGCTGAACAGCTGAGTAAGCAAGTCTCAGTTTCAACTGTGAAGAGAAGACTTTGAGCTACAGGTTTGACAGGTCGAGTGGCAGTAAGAAAGCCACTACTAAGATGGCAAAATAAGAAAAAGAGGCTTACCTGGGCCATGAAGCACCGCCAGTGGACTACTGAAGACTGGAAGAAGGTCTTATGGTCAAATTTGAAATCTTCAGTTCATCATGCAGGGTTTTTGTACACCATTGAGTAGGCAAAAGGATGGATCCTCAGCGTGTGACAACAACTGTCAAACATGGAGGAGGAAGCGTGATGGTCTGGGGCTCTTTTGCTGGATCCAGAGTCAGCGACTTGCACAGAGTGAGTGGCACCCTGAAAAAAAAACGGTTACCACAGCATTTTGCAGCGCCATGCAATACCCTCTGGTATACGCCTAGTTGGTCAGGGGTTCATCCTAGAGCAAGATAATGACCCAAAACATGGGATGAACTGGACAGAAGGGTGAAAGAAAAAGCAACCTAGGAGTGCAACACATTTGTGGGAACTTCTGCAATAGTGTTGGGAAGAACTTTCTAAACAATATGTGATTTCCATTGTAGAAAGAATACATTGAGACATTAAACTGCATACATTTCTATAAATACTGGAAAAACCAAGGTGTTCTAAAACTTTTGACCGGTAGTGTATGTATAGAGTCACTTGTTTTAATGGATGGTTTAGCCAGGGAGAGGGTCTTATTAAGGCCAGGCTATAGAAGTGAAGTTGTGACACCTGCTTTGAACCTAACATCTCTATTGCAAGGTTATGTTCCTTGTTTTTAAATAAAATGTTGATATTTTGTAATAAAATATTAGTTGTATGTTTCACTGTCTGACTACAGCAACATAGACAACCCATTGACTGCCATGATAGTTATTATTGATGTGTAAGGGACACAGAGTGGGCAAGTGTCTGTGGAAGATGCTAACCATGCGCACACACCTTGACTGTGTCTGTCTCAGGTGTGCTGTGTGTGTGTGTGTGCGCGCGTGTGTGTGTTAATGTCACCTGGGTCAGGAACAATATGCAGGGAAGATTCCAAAGAGTGACTTTATTGTGTGTGTTTGTGTGTTGGTTGTGTCCAATCATGAGTGGGTTTGTTTAAAACTATGCGTTTACATTTCTTGTTACCCCAGATCCCCAGAGCCCCTTCCCCCCACCATTGCCACATCTCACCTCCCCACTCGCCCCCAAAACTAATCTATTTTAAGCCAGATAAACTCTTTCTCTTTCTGTCTGTCTCTCACTTCCTCCATCTCTCTCCCCCCCTCCCTCTATCTCAAGGTCTTCCCCCACTCACTCACAACATGGGACCAGCGCCCAGCAGAAACCCCACCTGCAGAGATTTGTAGAAACACAGGTGCAGAGAAGGACTCCCAATACTGTGTGCACGGCTGAATTAGGCCGCTGCTCGTACCCACCCAGAAGAGAGCACTAGTTCTGGATGCACCTGCAGACGAGCTCCCCGGACTCGCCACAGCACAAGCTCAGCCCAGAGAAGAGCCCCCTCAATCAGCTGGCCCTGACACTGACCCCTAAAAACACTGAGCAGCTTCACACCAGCACTGCTCTCCAGCCACAGATCAGATTCAAGCAAATTATAAAGTAAACCAAGAGCTCCTCTCTGGAAGACTGGGACAAGGAAACTAAATCCCAAATCAAACTGTATTGCCATCGGGCCCTAAACAGAGAGTCCACCCTGCCGAGTATCTCTTCACTGAGTACTGTTATATGATATACACTCACCTAAAGGATTATTAGGAACACCATACTAATACTGTGTTTGACCCCCTTTCGCCTTCAGAACTGCCTTAATTCTACGTGGCATTGATTCAACAAGGTGCTGAAAGCATTCTTTAGAAATGTTGGCCCATATTGATAGGATAGCATCTTGCAGTTGATGGAGATTTGTGGGATGCACATCCAGGGCACGAAGCTCCCGTTCCACCACATCCCAAAGATGCTCTATTGGGTTGAGATCTGGTGACTGTGGGGGCCAGTTTAGTACAGTGAACTCATTGTCATGTTCAAGAAACCAATTTGAAATGATTCGACCTTTGTGACATGGTGCATTATCCTGCTGGAAGTAGCCATCAGAGGATGGGTACATGGTGGTCATAAAGGGATGGACATGGTCAGAAACAATGCTCAGGTAGGCCGTGGCATTTAAACGATGCCCAATTGGCACTAAGGGGCCTAAAGTGTGCCAAGAAAACATCCCCCACACCATTACACCACCACCACCAGCCTGCACAGTGGTAACAAGGCATGATGGATCCATGTTCTCATTCTGTTTACGCCAAATTCTGACTCTACCATCTGAATGTCTCAACAGAAATCGAGACTCATCAGACCAGGCAACATTTTTCCAGTCTTCAACTGTCCAATTTTGGTGAGCTTGTGCAAATTGTAGCCTCTTTTTCCTATTTGTAGTGGAGATCAGTGGTACCCGGTGGGGTCTTCTGGTGTTGTAGCCCATCCGCCTCAAGGTTGTACGTGTTGTGGCTTCACAAATGCTTTGCTGCATACCTCGGTTGTAACGAGTGGTTATTTCAGTCAAAGTTGCTCTCCTATCAGCTTGAATCAGTCGGCCCATTTTTCTCTGACCTCTAGCATCAACAAGGCATTTTCGCCCACAGGACTGCCGCATACTGGATGTTTTTCCCTTTTCACACCATTCTTTGTAAACCCTAGAAATGGTTGTGCGTGAAAATCCCAGTAACTGAGCAGATTGTGAAATACTCAGACCGGCCCGTCTGGCACCAACAACCATGCCACGCTCAAACTTGCTTAAATCACCTTTCTTTCCCATTCAGACATTCAGTTTGGAGTTCAGGAGATTGTCTTGACCAGGACCACACCCCTAAATGCATTGAAGCAACTGCCATGTGATTGGTTGGTTAGATAATTGCATTAATGAGAAATTGAACAGGTGTTCCTAATAATCCTTTAGGTGAGTGTATATATGATATAATTATATAAATGTATATCTGACCACCCCCCACAAACTTGGTAATACATCATATATGGCATGACAATAGAGCACATTGAATTGAGTGTGTGTGTGTGTGTGTGTGTGTGTGTGTGTGTGTGTGTGTGTGTGTGTGTAGTTATTTGATTGGCTGCAACAGCACAATCCAGACACAGCAGAGTTGGACTCAAATACTGTCTGTTTATTTTCCTAGATCTAGCAGATAAGCAAACAGTAACAGAGAGAGAGAGAGAGAGAGAGAGAGAGAGAGAGAGAGAGGTGATAGCAGTCTGAAGGCTGTAGTAACAGCAGTGCTCAACAGGGGACTGTGCTGTAGTAACAGTGTAGTAGAGCAGTGCTGATGGGTAAGTGTTAGGGAGAGGGGGCAGGGTAGAGTTAATGTTGAGGATCATAGTGAGGGAATCTCCTCTCTCTCTCCCTAGTCTGTGGGAAGGATCCCCATTGCATATTGGAATCCCAGTGTGTCACCAGGGATTACCATCCCGAAGGGGAGGCAGTGGTACGGCAGAGTTGGACTTGGATGCTGATTGTTTATTTTCCTAGATCTATTATTATTTATTTATTTATTTGTTTGTTTATTGGCAGATGCCCTTATCCAGGGTGACTTACAAAACCTAAGAGCAACAAAAAGTGCAAAAATCCTTTATATCTTTATATCTAGCAGATAAGCAAAGAGAGATGGATAGCTGTAGCGGTAAACAAATGAGACTGCATTAGTTGCAGGGCCACCTCCACCCACCGTCTCACCCTCTTCTTCTCCATCACTCCCTGACTTTCCACTGTTTCACTTCTCCCGTCTCCTCAGGCCTCTCCCTCTGACCCCTCTCCCAGTGTATCAGTCAGTTAGTGTTTCAGTGAGTGAGTCAGTCAGTCAATCAGTCAGTCAGTGAGTCAGTGAGTCAGGTGGTGTGTCAGTCTGTTAGTGATTCAGTCAGTGTGGCAGTGTTAATATTGTGAGCATATTGATATTATATCAATAATTTCCGCAGCAGTCCATTCCAGTCAATTCCTATAGGTCCATCAGTGGGTGTTGGAGTGCCAGTGCCAGTGACATCATCAGGGATCCCCTTCCCAGAGGGAATCCCCAGCCTGAGATGGAGAGCTGGGCTGCTCTATCTCATTTTACTATTGTCACGGCAGTAAACAAATCTGACCACAGGTGACTCCCTCTCTCCCTCCCACCCACTCTCCCTCTCTCCATGGCTCTGTTGCTGTCTATGGTATGGAAATTTGTGCTGTGTGGTGAGGAGGCGGTGTGGGGGGGATGTAGTTACCGTGATGTCGCCCTCAGGTAGAATAAGAGGGAGACGGGAAAGGGGCTGAGAGACAGAGAGACACAGAGACAGTGAGAGGACAATACTGACCGACTGGATACTACTACACTACTACAGCAGGACTGCACCGATCCTGAGAGAGAGAAAGAGAGAGAGAGAGCAGTGACCACAGCACTAGTGACCTCTGAGAGCTCCAATCAGAATGCAGCAGACCATCCTGATGGTGAGTGACAGCGTGACTGACCACCTCAGACACACTGACCAACTGGACACTATGGCATAGCAAGAGTGTGCTGGTCACTACAGTACAGTAACAGTGTACTGGACAGTGTATTTCAGTGTGTAACTGTGTGTGTCAGTTTGTGTGTGTAACAGTATGTGTCTCACTATGTAACAGTGTACTGGACAGTGTATTTCAGTGTGTAACTGTGTGTGTAACAGTGTGTGTGTGTGTGTGTGTGTGTCTGTAGTGTGTAACAGTACTTGTGTATGTCTGCTGTGTGTGTCAGTGTGTAACAGTGTGTGTGTCTGTCGGCAGTGTGTGCTGGCAGCATTGGCAGTGCCCGCTGTGTCTGGGTTGTGTGACACCTGTCAACAGAACTGCACAGAGGAGAGACTCAACAGCTCATACGGAAATCTGCACATACATGTGCAACCTGAGAAACATGCGCTGGCCCCCTGGAAAATCATGTGAGTGACTGACTGTGTCTGTGTGTCTCTATCGGTCTCTCTGTGCATGTCTATGTGTCTGTCTGTCTGTGTGTCTGTATATCAGTGGGAGAGAGGGATGGGAAACTGAAGGAAAGAGTGCAAACATCTTTAATGACAATCTCTTTCCTTCCCCCCTTCTCTCCTCTCTCTCAAATTCAAAATCAAATTAAAAAGAGCTCTATTGGCATGACAAGTTTACACAAGTGTTGCCAAAGCCTTTACAGATCCAGTAATACTCTCTCTCTCT